>NC_133461.1:90334294-90642235 GCF_048565385.1 Saimiri boliviensis
AAATTAAGACCTGGAGAAGTGAAAAGCTTGCTCCAAATTGCATGGTTAGTAAGTGGTCACGCTACTGCCATACTGCACAATTTGGTTCTTGATTATACCTTTTTGAGGGTTCGATAAAGAGTGAAGAAGATTTGGGAATTCTGAGTGCTCGAGGACAACACAGAACAGGTAAAAGAACATAAAAAAACATAGAGTTGCCCTGAAAATGGCAGTCAAATGTGCTTAAAAATGAACAGCAAGACACACAGATGTAAGCCACAGAACAGTAGAATAACCACAAATATTATTGACTGTGCTTCAAGAATGACTTAAGAATGCAGTCAGCTCTTAAGAAAAAAAAAAAAAAAGAAAGAAAAAAAAAGAAAAAAGCCACCAATAAATCAATATAAAAACCCAGTGCGGTGATATCTGCCTTTACGAAACCCAAAATAATTAATTTAATTCCTTAAATTAATACTTTAAAAAGACCATTTGTAAGGAAATTTATAGAATACAAATTGAATGTTGGGTGCCTTCTGAGAAGAGAAGGCATGATAAGAATTTAATCACATAGTACGCTTTATTTTATTTTTAAGGATTCTGGGGCTTCTTAATCCTACATAAAGGAGAAGAGCTGTCAGACACATTTCTGGGAATGTGTGTAGCTGTGTCATCCTAGAAATAAGAACGCAGCAGCCTCATGGATAAAAGTGACAAGTTGCTGGTAGGTAGCATGAAACACAAGAAAAATTGAACTGACTCCAGCAACAAAGGAAAAGCCTCATAAGGGTATGTGTGCTCAGCTCATCACCATCTCACCTTTTTGGGGGGAAATCTTTAGTTTCCATTTTGTCCATCTTAAAATATGTCCACCGTGACAACAAAAAGTTCTTCTCTCCTGCATCTGCAGATATTCTTTTTTATTTCAGAGTAATTGCTATGGAAAATTAGATATATGCCAACTGATATGGTTTAGCTATGTCCCCACCAAATCTCATCTTGAATTGTAGATTCCATAAATCCCACATGTCATGAGAGGGACCCTGTGGGAGGTAACTGAATCATGGTGTTGGGTCTTTCTTGTGCTGTTTTCATGATAGTAAATACATCTCACAAGATCTGATGGTTTTATATAGGAGAGTTTCCCTGCACATGCTCTCTTACCTGTCACCATGTAAGACATAGCTTTGCTCCTCCTTCCCCTTCTGCCATGATGGTGAGCCCTCTCCAACCATGTGGAACTGTGAGTCCATTAAACCTTGTTTTGTTTATAAATTACCCAGTCTCAAGTATGTCTTTATTAGCAGCATGAGAATGGACTAATAGTAATCTATTCATCTCTGGAATTGACAGCCTTTCCCATAAATGACTGATAGTTAGATAGAAAATTATATAGGTATACTATAAGTTGTCTTGATTAAAAAAAATTGATGCTATAAATGATTTGCTTACAACACTGCAAAATAAGTTAGTCAAACCATACAAATAAAAAGTAGAAAATGGAATGGTTTGCCTTGAATAAATAGACCAAAATATTAACACAAAAATGGTATATCAAATAGTAATCTGTGAAAGCATAACATGTTTTTATATGACTTTTCAGCTTTTGGAAGACTTGGCTATGTAAAGATCCAAGTGAAAATGAAAAATCAAGATTTATGACAAAAACTCCAACTTCCAGAGTGGTTCCAGAGAACTAACTCTTTGGCAAGAATGTAACCCCTTCATGCCCAGGCCTAGTGAATAATTATTTGTAATCCCTATCTCTTAAGAATTGCTGATGAAAAGAATGACGATAGTAATTTCTATTTTAGAAACCCTACCAGGGGTCAAGTCCTGTGCAATACGAAAAACATCTCATGCTCCCACAACTACTCCTCACTGTGTTAGAGTAGGCCAACCATTTGACATGAGCAGGAGGGAGGAAGCCCCTGAGAAAAGGGAGGTCTGGAAAATCAAACACCCCAGAGATTGCCCAAAATGTACATGCTAAATATGAACAGAAAGGAGGGGAAATACCTGTGCAGAAACGCTCCATAACACACCATTAATCACTCACTCTGCAGTTAACCTGTCAGAATGGAGCTAACTGCAGGCTGATAAGGAAGGGAAGAGGGCAAAGGAGAAAATTCCTAAGACATACGCAGATGAACTAAGTATAGATTTGACTGCTACCCAACCTTCCTGAGGTGGCGATAATGAGCAAGGCAGCCATTAGGTAGAATTTGTATCCAATACCAAGCCCATGTATGTGCACCAACTAATAGAAGGGGATAGTCCCCACAAGGCTGGGGTGGGAACTAGGTGGGAAAAGGCAGTTACTTAAAGCACAAGCGGGAAAACTAGACCAAAAACGGCAGACTTAACACAGAGGTGGAAACATCAAGAAAAAAAATCCAACATCATACAAACCCAGTGTAGAACTCGGGCTGCTGTGTCTCATTTCAGCAGTCTGCTCTAATGCATCTTTCAGAGCACACTGCTTCTCCCTATATAAACTCTCTGCTCTCCACTTTCCTTCAGTAAATTTTCTTTCTGGCTAAATTGTCTCTTGGCCAAAATCTTTCTCTCAAGACAACAAAAGACTGAGGACTGTCATCTTCCTGATACCAAAAGTATGTATTGTAAGGGATGAAGTTAAGAGTTAGAAAGCTAGTAAATGGGAACCTGGATGGAAAGGGAGATTTTCTGACTCAACACTAGGTGACAACGAGCGTTCTAATATATCTTTGTGTGCTGTTCAAATACAGATTCTCACCACTGCCACAACTCCATCCCCAATTCTGAGTTAGCATATCTGAGGTGATATCTATGCATATGCTTGTCTAAATATTCTTCCAAACTGATCCTGATGTATATTGAAAACTGATATTCTATACTGTGCTCTTCTTTCTAGATCACTTCTCATGGTCTGGTAGATGGCAGAGGCTTCCTGGGGGAAAGGAAGGCTCATGTCCCCTAGTAAGTTACCCATGGGGAGATCATTCACATTATTTTTCACAAAAGTAGTACAGTCTTTGAACTTGGATAGGCATCAGAAGTTCAAAAGCCATGGGGTACCAAAATACACCATTTAGTACTATCTCAGAATGATGCACCAGGTTTCAAACCCACATAGTCTGTCTCCAGAGCCCTTTTTCTCTTATTTTTTTTTTAACCAGAGTCTGTAAATAATACAGCCCTAGAATGTGGTTTCATTTTATGCATTATTAATTTAAAATCTTCATAAGAAGCAAATTGAACCTTAGCTGATATTTAACCTTATTATTAAAAGACTTAACTAGTCTTTATTATGCTGACACCAGGCTCCTAAAATAAAATAGTTCTGACCTTATAAGGTTTGAATGCTTCACTGTAATATGACATTTCAGATTCTTAGGAATAATTGCTGTGCTATTTTAATTGCCATGTACAACATAAAATGGAATGGGAAATTCTTCCCCCACCAAACTTCAACTATCAGATACTTTTTGGATAATGAATGATGGAATTTCAAGTATTTGGTTCTGTTTTATTTTGTCACTGATGGTAGTCACACTGTTTATGTTAGCATGATTAGACTGACTCCACCAGTGATGTCACCATATATATTATTGTATTTTATATTTATGCATTGTTGGAAAGAAAAAGGAATAAATATAAAACATATTTTAATGTCTGTTTAGAAATTAGATGATGAGGCAGAACACCCTAAAAATAGCACTAGACATATTGAGTACACTTCAGTCTCCAGAACAGAATAGCAATAACCATGATTTTCTATAAAAGCTTCCAGTTATTCATTTGCAGTAATTCAGAACTGTGTCCCTATTTGAGTAGAAATAAAAAATTCCTTGGTGCTGAAGCAAAACAAGAAATTGTGAAAATTCTGCTACTCAATGGCTGGATTTAGAAAAGGGTAAATAATAATTGGACACCCAACATGGAAGAACACTAATGGAAGAACCTTACAAAGCCCAACTCTGTTTGGAAAATTTTGAATTTACTGATGTTAAGGGAAAGCCTGATCATCAGCCCTTGTATGCCCCATGAAGAAAAGGTAGTTCATAATTAACCAGTCTCTGTGCTGCTCAGAATTACCCCAAAATGTTGAGTTAATAAATTTACATTGAAGACATAAGAAATTATAGGACTCCTGTTAGAACTGGTTCTGTTCCCACATACCTATGGTGGGATCTGTCAAAAGATTAATTAGACTCTATCAAAAAATCTTGATGAGATTACATTTTGGCCCATTGATATATTCATAGATGAGTTGTAAAAGCCTGTCTCCCAAATTTGAACCTGCATTTGAGAAGATCATTAATACTGAAAACCATACTATCAGGGGATTTTAAATGCGCCTCTTTACACATTTTGTAATGCAGAGAAAGTTAACAAAAATGTTGACTTTTGTATACTGAAGTATCAAGGAGAACAGTGCTGTGCCATGCATTTGAAGAAACAAATTATCAGTTATTTTTCAAAGAAATAAAATAATAACTCTTGAAAATAATGGGAGGAAAGGATAGTGTGTTAAGTTAGTACTTAGACTGGTATATTTCATTATAGCAACTTTAGGACAAAAATTCAAGGACTTCGTGAAAACATTCCAGCATATGACAGAGAAGCAATTAGCTCTTCCAAAGGAAAATATATACCCACAATACGTAAAAGATCCATCACATAGTTAATCCCAATATTAAAATGCCCTTAATGTATTTCTAACCTCCAATACAAAAGTACATTTAGATAATAAATTAATTTTTACCACCTTACTATGACAGATTTTGATATTATATTACAAAAAGATGTACAAAATACTGTCTCATGAAAACTGTAAATACAGCATTTGAAAAATTCTGAGTCTCAATCAAAAATATCTTGCAATTTGTTAAAAACTCTTGAATTCAGCATGGTAGTTCTCTAAAATTCTGCTTCGAATTTTCTACAAATAGTGGCACAATGTGAGAGGCTACAGAGGGTAATGTTGAAGGCACAGTTTACCAGCCATAAACTGGGTGCATGTTCTGGCTTTTCTATTAACTGACAGCGTAACCTGATGCATATCTGTGTTTCTCAATCGTCTCATCTGTAAAATGGGGATTCATGCACCTGACATATTTTAAGTTCTTGAAATTACCTGTAATTCTATAATTGGCTATAACTCTATTAAACGGAAAGAAGAACACATTTAAATAACAGGGTATTCTTGGCATACGCATGTCATAATATTAAAATAAGTTGAAATCACCAGGCTTAAGTATCACATTAAAACACTAATTGAAGTATAATTACTGTTTGAAATAGATAGCAGCATTTATTATTGTTATTACCTTGAAGAGATAAAATCATTCCAAACTTACATATGAGAACTATGTCAGATATAATCATAATGTGTTATAAATGAAATTTTAAAAATTGGTTCAAATATTAGCTTTAATTGTTGCAACTTTAGCACAAAAATTTAAGGACTGAGTGAAAACATTCCAGCCTATGACTGATAAGCATACTCCTTTTTTAATCTATTCAGCATTTCCATACAAAAGACTAATTTTATACTCTCAAGTTATAATAATTCCAAAAATTGCTGCCTTTTTCTCTGTATTTTCTAACTCCAAAAATTGTTGCCTTTTTCTCTGTATTTTCTGGTTTTCTATAAAAATATCTAAGAAAAAAACTACATTAAAAAATCTTTATTCTAACTCTTCTTATAAAAAAAAAAATCTTCAACTAGGATATTATCCCATCTTTACATGTCTCTCCATCCCCTTGTAGCACTCAATCCTGGAGGCATCTCCTCTGGAATCTGCTTTTAACCTTATTTTATCTACTGTGGAAATCCCTCATTAATTTGTAGAACCTTCCTATTTCTTTTGCCAAATTAGTCCACTAAGTTTCGTCATGGTTTCACAATGGTTCTGATATTTTCATTGTTTCAGTTGTTTCATTTTTTTATTGAAGGAGCCTTAGAAATTTTAATAAAAGGATAGTAAATATAACCACAGTTATGAAAAACAATTCAAAGACCTTCAAATGTTCCTTTATTCATCCAATATCTTCAACTGTGGAATGAAAAAAAAAAAGGAAAAACAGTAAATGGGCTGGTATAAAGCGTATAAAGCAAGGAAGGAAGGAAGATCAGAGGGAGGGAGGGAGTAGGGGAGAGGAGGGGAGGGGAGGGGAAAGGAGGGAAGGTTAGGGAAGGGAAGCGAAAGGGAGGGGAGGAGAGGAATTAAAACTTGAAGTTGACAATCTTAAATCCCTGACCATCAACTTCATTATTTTTAAGAAAAAGGCTGTCCTCATAGTGAGTTGGTTAATATCACACACACACACATATGCACAGACAAGTGCACACAATACTGATGTTATAAAACTTTCTCTATTTCCTGTTTTCATATATCCTGGCCCAAGCTATACAACTGTCCTCCCTGTAAATGAAATTAGTAAAACTCTTCATTTATCTGAATATAATAATATATTAGTTTGTTCTCCCACTGCTATAAAGAAATGCCTGAGACTGGGTAACTTATAAAGAAAAGAAGTTTACTTGGCTCATGGTTACACAGACTGTACAGAAATCATGGACAGTTAGGCTTCAGGAAACTTAATCATGGCAGAAAGCAAAAGGGAAGTAAGCATGACTTACATGGCTGGAGAAGAAGAGGAAGCAGGGAGGTGCAACACACTTTCAAACAACCAGATCTAATGAGAACTCACTCCCTATCATGAGAACAGCAAAGGAAATGATCTAATCATCTCCCACCAGGCCCCACCTCCAGTATTAGGTATTACAATTCTACATGAGATTTGGGTGGGGACACAAATCCAAACCGTATCACATAGTTTACAAGTTTATTTCAATAAGAAGGTTTAGATAGAGCCAGTCCAACTTTCTCATTATAGAGTGAGGAAAATGGCATCCACTTAGATCAATGTCATATAACAAGTTAGTGAAAGTGATGGAAAAAAACTTCAGTTAACAATCTTTTTTTAGCAGTTAACTATCAATGATATCGAGAATAAGTCCTAAGAAGAAGGTTCTAGTTCTTGGTAGATAACTCTCAGGTTCCTGTAGGTTTATTCTGTGAGCTGTGACTATCACTCTCTTCATATCTATTTATGAGACCTATGCATATTTAGAAATAGGAACAGTCTTACACAGCTGGTAGGAGTGTAAATTAGTTCAACCACTGGGGAAGACTGTGGTGAACTCAAGGATGTAGAAATAGAAATTCCATTTGACCCAGCAATCCCATTACTGGGTATATACCCAAAGAACTATAAATTGTTTTACTATAAAGACACGTGCACATGTATGCTGATTGCAGCCCTGTGTACAATAGCAAAGACTTAGAACCAACCCAAAAGCCCATCAATGATAGACTGGACAAAAAAAAAAAAAATGTGGCACATATGCACCATGGAATACTATGCAGCCTTAAAAAATGATGAGTTTGTGTCCTTTGTATGGACTTGGATGAATCTGGAAACCATCATTCTCACCAAACGGACACAAGAACAGAAAACCAAATACTGCAGGATCTCACTCATAGGTGGGTGTTGAACAATGAGAATACGTGGACTCAGGGAGAGGAGCATCACACACTGGGGGCAATGTTGGAGTGGGGGCTAGGGGACGGACAGCATGGGGTGGGGAGAGATAAAATGGGGAGAAATGCCAGATATAGTTAAACGGGGAATAGAGGTAGCAAACCACCTGGTTATGTATGCACCTATGCAACAACCCTGCGTGACCTGCACATGTACCTCAGAACCTAAATTAAGAAGAAAAAAAAAATTGTTCTAAGAACTTTATAAAATTATCTCCTTAAATAAATTTTAGAATGGTTAAAAAAAATTGGAATGACCCAGTATTTCTAATATGGATAAGCCTCTATTTTTAAAAAATTCTTAAAATAATTTTAATAATGCATCATAAAATAATTTCCTTTGTAGCAAAAGTTACATAACTCTGATTAAACCTTGCACAATTTCTGAAGTCTTTTGCTCTGTCTCTTTTACTCAGGCTTAAATAAAATAAAATGTGCTTAAATATAATAAAATGTAATAATATAGCATAAAGAATGCTCTGCTTTAAGTTTTTGGAGAAAATATGTGTTAGCATATTTTTTTTCTGCTACCTTTAATAAAAAAAGAAGACATGTGATCTTATTTGAGAAATAGTTATCTCCTAGCAACAGGAATAATGTTAGCTTGTTGTTCATAATGTTGAGAAAAAAATTGGTCTTGAAATTCAAAGTCTACACGAAAGAACACAAATCTAAACATTTGTTTTACATATAAAAAAGAAGAATGCTTTCAATGCAAATAACTTAATTTAAATAATTCTTCATTTATAGCTTTTACGTTTTATCTATTATGAATCAGACAATAATTTAACCAACATTATTAGTTTCTGCAATTTTACAAAAGATTTACTTCTAACTTATCTATTATGCAGAGAAATCTCAACAGAAAATACTTCAAGACTTTCAGAGTACATTATGTAACTATGTTTTTATTTTATCTATATCCTAGTTTTTTAAGAAGCCAGCAGCATTTATTTATTTAATGTTGGTCGTCATGTCTAAGAAGTGATTTAAATCAAAACTCAAGCTTCTGATTAAGACAAAATCCACTCACAATATCATCAACAAGCATGTATCCCTAATCGTGCACTTAGGCAATGGGCACTACCGTGTGAAGAATGACCGGAATTAAGGTTCTTTTGACACCCTGATGAAGGTTTGTGCATTGTCATTACAGGAAGCTAGGTGAAGAAAGTTAGAACGAATGTGATATAGAGGCTTGGTATTATTCGAACATTTTCTCAAATTCTAGGTATGGTTAGAAAAGTGTATCAGAAGAAATCCCAAGACATTCTGGATCTCCTCCCAAGGCCCTTGTCACTCATAGTGACAATGGGACACTTGGGCTAAGAAACACGATGTGCCAAACAATTATTTGCACAGAGGCTGCTCCCTAGACATGGTAATTATTTGAACTTTAGATCCCTGGCAAACTTGAGAGGCACTGAACCTTCTGCCTTGACTTTGAAAATTATACACTGCCTCATCTATTGTGCAGATATGTTATCTACTGATGAAGCTGAAAATAAATAAACCAAGATTATTAGTTTTTGCAATTATTTCTTTGAATTCCCAAAATGGATAAAGCCAATCTTATATTCTTTGCTTTTCTTTTAATGTTTACATCTTTGTATGCGTTAAAGGCAATAAGGGTTATTTACAGAGAGAAATTTTGCTTAAATGTTTAGAAAATTTTTGAATTTATTCCATATAGTTAAAGTAGTTGAAATTTCATTACACACTTTTTTAACTGGATATTTGGGCAAGTTCACTGTAGTTCCTACAGAATATTCCAGGAGTCATATGTCTGTTTTTCAGACTATTCGTGTATTTGAACTTGAGTGGAAACAAAAATGGCTATTACAGAGTCCACGAGGGAAGTATTCTCAAGGTTTTGTTTATATGTTTGTTAAAGCAATTCAAATAGTGCTTTTTAAAAAATACTCAGATGAAAAATCTAAATAAAACAGTAAATTATGTTTTTTCCAAAGATTTTATAAGCATTTTAATAAAAATTAATAATCTAATTTTTAAGATTATCTCATTCATAAGAGCCTATTGAAAACTGCAGATTATAAGCTATTTTTTACTATCACAGCAGAAATTCTATACTAAATTTAATTATTATATCTCAGACTGTCTCAATTTTGAATAAATTCTTCTGTCATGTATTAGTACTATCTAAATGCTAATAAACAGTCTCCCTGCAAACTAACAGTTTCCAAACTATGTTTTCTACACTGCCAAAAGAAAAATTATGTCTGCTTAAAATATCATTTGTGTTCCCCTAAAATGTTTATTATTGAATGAACTTATCACTGCAAATATCCATTGTACATGAAATTTGACAGCATTAATTATATTGATGCTGATTTTTAAAATCACAAAATTCTGGGTGCATTTATACTATAAGTTTATTCTTTTCTCATTTAACTGTGGTGCTTATCAGTACAAATATATTATCTAATTTTGTCATAATGTACCAAGCAATTATATCAAACAGGAATATCTCTATTATAAGGTCACCATATTAAATCTATTTTTGAACTTGCACATAGAATTATGTTTAACTACTCAACTGCGTTATTTAAAAACTCTTAAAATCCATCTTTGTTTTTATTATTTAAAATAATTATAATTTTTTCTGATTATACTCTACATGCACATATGTTAATCTAACAGGTGAAGGTATTAATTAAATATTTTATTGCTGGGCATGGTGGTGGATGCCTGTAATCCCAGCATTTTGGGAAGCCTAAGTGGGAGGATCACTTGAGGCCAAGAGTTGGAGACCAGCCTGGGCAACATAGCAAACCTCCATCTCTACAGAAAAATTAAAAATTATCCTGATGTGGTGGCATGTGCCCATAGTTCTAGTTATTTAGGAGGCTGAAGTGAGAGGATCACTTGAGCCCAGGAGATTGATCCCGGATGCTGCCTTGAGCTATGATCACATCACTGTACTACAGCTGGAGAAGTTGAGGCTGCAGCATCAACCTCAATATATATATGAATATATGACTATATTTCAATATCTATTTATAATGTATATAAAGTCTCTAAATATATATATTATAACAGATGCCTGTTATAATAAATTTTATTTATATTTCATATATATTATAAATAAAATACAGATATATATTTATATATATTTATAAATATATGTATAGAGACTTTCTCTAAATATATTTATAATACAGATATATATATATATTCATATATATATTTATGTACATATAAATATATGTGTATATATTTATGTATGTATGTATGTATGCATAGATATATATAACCATATGTATATAAAAATCACTTCTCAGCATTTCTTTTTCAGTGATTTTCAGCTTTTTTTAAATCTATTCATTTGGAAGGCCAGAAGATGGTATTTGGTTTTGTTTTTTCATGTTCTAGCAAATGACCAGGTCACGTTCAGAATGTTTAAAGTTATCTTGCTCCTACATTTATATTTGGAAAAGCTATTGCATAGAATGGTGTCTGGTACCAACTTCCTAATGGTAAATAGATGGATTTTTAAGAAATGAACTTACGTTAACATTATTTAAATGGTATCTGGTCTATATTAGAGGAAAATTCATGCATTACATGGTGACTCACTAAGTGCAAATGGAGTAGACTTATCTCCCTTATTTGATTATTTGATGTACAGATAAGTATGCCATTTCTGAAATAAAAATCTAGATGGATTGGATTGCCTCAATACATTTCTCTTTGGCTGTACTTTAATAAAATTCTTGCTATGAACCTTTATGAACAAGCCAGCAGATTGAAAATAAAATGATCTGGATAATGGAATCATAAAGTTGTTACGGATGGAAAGGGCTTCGTTGAGCATGTATTTTATTCCCATGAAGGGAAGTAGGGTGCATTTAATCTTTCCCTTAGCATCTATAACAGAAAGGGATATATGGCCTCAAATAGTTCCTCAAAGCCACTTGAAATCACTTAAGTAATGCCTATTTCCTTTTCCTAATGTTCTCCACCCCACCTCCTTCCCTTTATTCATTCAGTGATTCTTCCTCTAAAGGCTATCTCTAGATAATCAGTTCCTAGGAAGGAGAAAAGAGCTAAATGTGAAAGGCAGCGTGGTGCTGTGGAAAGAATCCAGAATCAGAATGGACAGACCTGGTTGGAAATTTGGACTCCGGCACTTAGCACCAAAACTGTGCACTTGGACAAACTACTTAACTTTAATAATTCTCACTTTTCCACAATGCAGCATTGTTTCAAAGGCACCTGTTATACATCACATGCTTAATGAATGGTAGTTACAATTAAGAAAAAACATACATTCATTTTATAAGTTACACTGACAAGAAAACAGCAAATGAGGAATGTTTACGGGATGCATAGAGAGAAAACACTTGGTTTCTATTGGTTGGGCTTAGCCAGTTAGAGTCATGCTTTCTCAGTTTAATGCTATTAGTATAATTGATATTTTTTATCCCAAGATGGGATGACTAGGAGCAAACCTCAAAGGTAGCCACATTTGGGAGCTGGATCTAAAACAAGTCAAAATTCACTCGATTTCTCAGGACTGGTGAGAATAATAAATGCTATTTGTTTGCTCAAACATCTCCCTTCTGAAATGACAGAGGGTAACTAGTCCAAAGGTGACTGATCTCATGAAACTCTTTGAGAATGACTGAAAACAAGCCTGGGGCACTGTAGTAGCATTTATGTAGCTGAGAAGCTACTCTAATTGACAGGATCTGCTGGAATGATGCTGTCATGAAGAAATGGCTCAGCCATTCTGTAAACAAGCCAGTTCCATGGAGGCCAAGGGATGTGCTGGGCATAGTGTCAGCACCCCAAGGCATTGTTGCCAAGGGATGTTCACAGTGGTTTTATGTGTGGGCACAGGTGCCAGTTCCAAATAATACTATCCTCTTACTCACTCAGGAATGGTAGCTTCATTTTGCATGTGTCTTTGTAAATGAAGGCTTCTTTTTATTATTATCTTTCCTAAGCACTTAACAAAGAGTTACTTTATACCTACACTTATTGCTAAGAAAGTTTCAGTACAGCTGTTCTGGCTGGACTTCAGCCCCAACATGTTTCTACTCAAAGAAACCTGAGGTTCTGGTCATCAGCTGTCCATGCCTATGGTCAGACATCCACATCATTTGGCTACTCAACATGGACACTTCATCCGAAACACCCTTCACACATGAGATCCATATGGCTAGTCCTTCACTGCACACGAATCACCAAAGCTGAAGGTGTTCCCACAACCAATAGTCCATTTCGACTTCATAAAAGGATTAATTCCTTCAGGATAGGTGCGATCATTGTGATAGCCTCACAACACGGTCCAGACAATTACAATTTTATACAAGTGAGCAACTGAAGAGTTTTCAGTTACTGCTGCGGAGCTAGCCTGCTACCGCAAACCTAGTCTGCTCATCAGGGGCCTCAAAATTCTGAAAAAAGGCAGCCGGCATGGTGGCTCACGCCCGCCCATAATCCCAGCCCTTTGGGAGGCCAAGGCAGGTGGATCACTTGAGGTCAGGAGTTCAAGACATGCCCGGCCAATATGGTGAAACCCTGTCTCTACTAAAAATATGAAAATTAGCTGGGCATGGTAGTGTGCCTGTAGTCTCAGCTACTTGGGACGCTGAGGCAGTAGGATTGCTTGAACCCAGGAGACAGAGGTTGAAGTGAGTCAAGATAGTGCCACTGCACTCCAGAAAAAAAAAAAAAAATCCTGAAGAAGCCTACTGGGATAAACATTTATAATATTTAGAAATTTTATTTGCAACAACTGACAAACATAGATGACAGATGGATTGTTTATGAATGCCTGAAAAAACACTGCAAAATAAGACTGGTTACAATATACTCTTTGTTACTTGAAATATACGCATGTGTGTGTGTGTGTGTGTGTGTGTGTGTGTGTGTGTGTATGTATGTATGTGTAGTTTAAGCAATAATGAATAGATGAATAGCTTGGTTCTGATATTAGTTTCCAATCCCTCCCATCAACTTTATTAAAATTCTTGTTTACTTGCAACTTATTGACTGCCTTTTTCATGGTCTTATCTTTATTTTCTGCTGCTTCTGTTGCCTCTGTATCTCCTTTTTCGTTTCTTTCTTTCCACTTTCCTGATATAAAGGGACTAAAACTATTTGCCAAAATTATTTTTCTCTATATCTCCAGTTGCTAGAAGTTTACATTCACTTGACAGCTTTTATTGCTAAAAATAATGTAACTCTCCTCCATCATATCCTGCAAATTAGCCATAATGAGTAAAATGTATAGGTCTTACTCCCAACAGTTAATCCAGGGACTCTATTCTGCAAAATTTCCTCCAAACATTTTTTGGAATTTCTCAGGAAGTGCCTTACATGGACTCACATATGTTCCATTCCGTCCCTTCCCGCCCCATACACTCCCATCTCATTTCATTCATTCCCATCTCTCCCACTGGATTCACAGCTTGTCCACTGCTTTGATGCTCAGAGCAGCTCCTGCTAATGGATCTTGATCTAACAAAACAGAAAGCAGATGCTAAGCCACATGCCCATCTGATCCAACAGGGGAATAACATGGTGGTGGTATGTAGATGGGCAGGGAAGGCTTAGAAATGGCTCTCTCCTGTTCGTAGCATAATTTTTTGGCAGGATCCCAACAGGTGTCTCAGATAAAGGAGAGAAGAGAGACACAGAAAAAATAAAGCAACTTCTTCCAGAGGGTTAGACCAGGAATGCACTGCTGCTGCAGACACACATTGAGTATACTTCCAATCTCCCAGGACTCTGCACTAAGTTAAGAGCATAGTGCCTCAAAATTTGCTTTACAGAATCTTGTGCCAGTACATAAATAATGCATTGCTATAAGGAGATATCTGAGACTGGATAATGTGTAAAGAAAAGAGGTTTATTTGGATCACAGTTCTGTAGGCTGTACAAGCATGGTACCAGCATCTGCTTGTGGTGAGGGCCTCAGGAAACTTTACTCATGGTAGAAGGCAAAGGGAAGGAATAAGCATGTCATATAGTGAGAGGGTGAGCAAGAAGGAAATAATGTTCCAGGATCTTTTTAATAGGCAGATCTGGTGGTAACTAATAGAGTGAGAAATCACTCATTACCCTACAAGTAGGGCACTGAGCCATTCCTGAGGGATCCACCCTCATGACCCAAACACCTCCCATTAGACCCCATCTTCAACAATGGGAATCCCATTTTAACATAAGACTTAGCGGGGACAAACATCCAAACCCTATCAAATAATAGTATAAAAATTCAGTTTCTGGATTCAAGCCTAGATTTGAGTCCTGGCTTTAAAAATTTAGTTACTGGGAATGCTGGGAAGATGGCCGCCTAAGAACAGCTCAGGACTTCAGCTCCCAGTGAAAGTGCAGAGGGTGAGTGGACGCTGCATTTCCAGACGAACTCTTATTGCCCACAGACCAGGAGATACCCAGGCAGAGGGGTCGCCAGCACCGCAGTCCCAGCCGGTGCGGCTGTTTTGGCCCCCGCGGGGCTGATTCCGCCCACGCGGCTGCTGTGACCACTCCCTGTTGCTGCCGTTCTCCATAAAAAAGCCACTGGTCTGGGAGCCCTCTTAGCTGGCGAGCAGAGCCCTGAGACGGCAGAGTTGCCCATTCATCTGAAATAGCGAGTCAGGCCAGGAGATTCCTAGGCAAAAAATCCTCCAGGAGCCGGCGCCACAGTTCGAGCCAACTCCGTGAGTCGCAGCACGGGAGATCCTGGCGCCTTTTCAACAAGCGACTGGAACACGGGGTCATTCAACTTAAAAGAAAAGACTGAGTCAGGGAGCCAGGTGATCAGGCTCGGTTGGTCCCACCCCTCCACCCCCAACAACAACGAAAACAAAAACAGTAATTGGAAACCCTCTGGGTTAAGCCCTTCAAACCAAGCACAGCTGAACGAGGATGGTCCGGCTCGGTGGGGGAGGGGCTTCCGCCATTACTGAGACTCTCCACCACTACAGAGGCAGGCTGCCTTTGGGAGGCAACCCGCCATTGCTGAGGCAACCTGCCACAACAGAGAGAGTCTGCCATAACAGAGGCGGGGCCACTATTGCCCAGACAGTTCTAACTACGCCCATATAAAAAGGACTACAGGGAAGAGCTCAGGGCAGCTGGGCGGAGCCCACAGCAGCTCAGCAAAGCCCCTGCGGGCAGGAAGTGGCTGTGCTGCTAGCTGGGCGGGTCAGACCTGAAAGAAAAATCAAAAAAGGCAGTAGTGCAACGGAAACTCATAAAGCTCCAACTCCCTGGGACAGAGACAGACAACAGGTGGATAAACCCACAAAAATGGGAAGAAACCAGCACAAAAAGGATGAAAACTCCCGAAACCAGAACACCTCTCCTCCTAAAAGGGATCACAACTCCTCACCAGCAAGGGAACCAGACCGGATGGAGAAGGAGGGTGATGAAATGACAGAATCAGACTTCAGAAGGTGGGTAGTAAGAAACTACAAAGAGCTAAAAGAACATGTTCTAACCGAACACAAAGAAAATAGGAACCTTGAAAAAAGATTGGACAAACTGCTGACGAGAATGGACAGCATAGAGAGGAATATAAGTGAATTGATGGAGCTGAAAAACCCAACACGAGAACTTCGTGAAGCATGCACAAGCTTCAACAGCCGAATTGACCAAGCAGAAGAAAGGATATCAGAGGTCGAAGATCAACTCAATGAAATAAAAAGAGAAGGCAAGAACAGAGAAAAAAGCGCAAAAAGGAATGAACAAAATCTTCAAGAAATGTGGGACTATGTGAAAAGACCTAATCTACGTCTGATAGGTGTACCTGAATGTGATGAAGAGAATGAATCCAAACTGGAAAATACTCTTCAGGATATTATCCAGGAAAACATCTCCAACCTAGCAAGGCAGACCAATATTCAAATCCAGGAAATACAGAGAACACCACAAAGATATTCCTCAAGAAGAGCAACCCCAAGGCACATAATCGTCAGATTCACCAGGGTTGAAATGAAAGAGAAAATGCTAAGGGCAGCCAGAGAAAAAGGTCGGGTTACCCACAAAGGGAAGCCCATTAGACTCACAGCAGATATCTCAGCAGAAACCCTAGAAGCCAGAAGAGATTGGGGGCCAATATTCAACATCCTTAAAGAAAAGAACTTTCAACCCAGAATCTCCTATCCAGCCAAACTAAGCTTCATAAGTGAAGGAAATATAAAATCCTTTGTGAACAAGCAAGCACTCAGAGATTTCATCACCACCAAAACTGCCCTACAAGAACTCCTGAAAGAGGCTCTACACGTATAAAGGAAAAACCAGTACCAGCCACTCCAAAAACACACCAAATGGTAAAAAAGCAGCAACACAATCAAGAATCTGCATCAACTAACCAACAAAACAGCCAGGTAGCAACAAAATGACAGCATCAAATTCACACTTAACAATACTATCCCTAAATGTCAATGGACTAAATGCCCCAATCAAAAGACACAGACTGGCAAATTGGATAAAAAGCCAAAACCCATCAGTGTGCTGTATCCAGGAAACCCACCTTACATGCAAGGATACAGAAAGGGTCAAAATAAAGGGATGGAGGAAGATCTACCAAGCAAATGGAGAGCAAAAAAAGGCAGGAGTTCCAATTCTCATCTCTGATAAAATAGACTTTAAAGCAACAAAGTTCAAAAGAGACAAAGAAGGACATTACATAATGGTAAAAGGATCACTGCAACAAGAAGAGCTAACGATCCTAAATATATACGCACCCAATACAGGAGCACCCAGATACATAAGGCAAGTTCTTAATGACTTACAAAGAGACTTAGACTCCCATACAATAATAGTGGGAGACTTTAACACCCCATTGTCAATATTAGACAGATCAACCAGACAGAAAATCAACAAGGATGTCCAGGACCTGAATACAGACCTGGAACAAGCAAACCTAATAGACATTTACAGAACTCTCCACCCCAAATCCACAGAATATACATTCTTCTCAGCACCACATCACACCTACTCTAAAATTGACCACATAATTGGCAATAAATCACTCCTCAGCAAATGCAAAAGAACAGAAATCATAACAAACAGTCTCTCAGACCACAGTGCAATCGAGTTAGAACTCAGAATGCAGAAACTAACTCAGAACCACACAGCTTCATGGAAACTGAATAACTTGCTCTTGAATGTTGACTGGATAAACAATGAAATGAAGGTAGAAATAAAGATGTTCTTCGAAACCAATGAGAACGAAGACACAACATACCAGAATCTCTGGGACACATTTAAAGCAGTCTCTAGAGGAAAATATATAGCAATGAGTGCCCACATGAGAAGAAAGGAGAGATCTAAAATTGACACCCTATCATCAAAATTGAAAGAGCTAGAGGAGCAAGATCAAAAAAAACTCAAAACCTAGCAGAAGACAGGAAATAACTAAGATCAGAGCAGAACTGAAGGAAATACAGACACAAAAAACTCTTCAAACAATCAATAAATCCAGGAGCTGTTTTTTTGAAAGATCAACAAAATAGACAGACCACTAGCCAGGTTAATAAAAAAGAAAAGAGAGAATAACCAAATTGATGCAATAAAAAACGATAAAGGGGATATCACCACAGATTCCACAGAAATCCAAACCATCATCAGAGATTATTACAAACAACTCTATGCACATAAACTAGTAAACCTGGAAGAAATGGATAAATTCCTGGACACCTGCATCCTCCCAAGCCTAAACCTGGAAGAAGCCGAAACCCTGAATAGACCAATAATATGGTCTGAAGTCGAGGCAGCAATAAAGAGCCTACCACCCAAAAAAGCCCAGGTCCGGATGGGTTCACAGCTGAATTCTACCAGACATACAAGGAGGAGCTGATACCATTCCTTCTGAAACTATTCCAGACAATCCAAAAAGAGGGAATCCTTCCCAAATCATTTTACGAGACAAATATCATCCTGATACCAAAACCCGGCAGAGACTCAACAAGAAAAGAAAATTTCAGGCCAATATCCATGATGAACATAGATGCAAAAATCTTCAATAATATACTGGCAAACCGATTGCAACAGCATATCAAAAAGCTCATCCACCATGATCAAGTAGGATTCATCCCGGGGATGCAAGGCTGGTTCAACATACTCAAGTCCATAAACATAATTCACCACATAAACAGAACCAAAGACAAAAACCACATGATTATCTCAATTGATGCAGAGAAGGCTTTTGACAAAATTCAACAACGCTTTACGCTAAAAACCCTCAATAAACTAGGTATTGACGGAACGTATCTCAAAACAATAAAAGCTATTTATGACAAACCAACAGCCAATATCATACTGAATGGGCAAAAACTGGAAGCATTCCCTTTGAAATCTGGCACTAGACAAGGATGCCCTCTCTCACCACTCCTATTCAATATAGTAATGGAAGTTCTAGCCAGAGCAATCAGGCAAGAAAAAGAAATAAAGGGTATCGAAATTGGAAAGGAGGAAATCAAATTGTCTCTATTTGCAGATGACATGATTGTATATCTGGAAGGCCCCATCATCTCAGCCCAAAATCTCCTGAAACTGATAAACAACTTCAGCAAAGTCTCAGGATACAAAATCTATGTGCAAAAATCACAAGCATTCCTATACACCAGTAATAGACTTCAAGAGAGCCAAATCAAGAACGAACTGCCATTCACAATTGCTACAAAAAGAATAAAGTACCTAGGAATACAACTAACAAGGAACGTAAAGGACCTCTTCAAGGAGAACTACAAGCCATTGCTCAACGAAATAAGAGAGGATACAAACAGATGGAGAAACATTCCATGTTCATGGTTAGGAAGAATCAACATCGTGAAAATGGCCATACTGCCCAAAGTAATTACAGATTCAACGCTATTCCCATCAAACTACCAATGACCTTCTTCACAGAACTGGAAAAAAACACCTTAAACTTCATATGGAACCAAAAGAGAGCCCACATAGCCAAGTCAATTCTAAGCAAAAAGAACAAAGCAGGAGGCATCACACTACCGGACTTCAAACTATACTACAAGGCTACAGTTATCAAAACAGCATGGTACTGGTACCAAAACAGAGATATAGACCAATGGAACAGAACAGAGACCTCAGAGGAAATACAACATACCCACAACCATCTGATCTTGAACAAACCTGACAAAAACAAGCAATGGGGAAAGGACTCCCTGTTTAATAAATGGTGTCGGGAAAACTGGCTAGCCATGTGCAGAAAGCAGAAACAGGACCCCTTCCTGACTCCTTACACCAAAATTAACTCCAGATGGATTAAAGACTTAAACATCAGACCTAATACCATAAAAACCTTAGAAGAAAATCTAGGCAAAACCATTCAGGGCATAGGTGTAGGCAAGGACTTCATGACCAAAACGCCAAAAGCAATGGCAACAAAAGCCAAAATAGACAAATGGGACCTAATCAAACTCCACAGCTTCTGCACGGCAAAAGAAACAGTCAGTAGAGTGAATCGGCAACCAACAGAATGGGAAAAAATTTTTGCAGCCTACCCATCTGACAAGGGGCTGATATCCAGAATTTACAAAGAACTAAAGCAGATCTACAAGAAAAAAACAAACAAGCCCATTCAAAAATGGGCGAAGGATATGAACAGATACTTTACAAAAGAAGACATACAGGAGGCCAACAAACATATGAAAAAATGCTCATCATCACTGGTCATCAGAGAAATGCAAATCAAAACCACATTGAGATACCATCTCACACCAGTTAGAATGGCGATCATTAAAAAATCGGGAAACAACAGATGCTGGAGAGGATGTGGAGAAATAGGAACACTTTTACACTGTTGGTGGGAATGTAAATTAATTCAACCATTGTGGAAGACAGTGTGGCGATTCCTCAAGGACCTAAAAATAGAAATCCCATTTGACCCAGCAATCCCATTACTGGGTATATATCCAAAGGATTATAAATCATTCTACTACAAGGACACGTGCACACGAATGTTTATTGCAGCACTGTTTACAATAGCAAAGACCTGGAACCAACCCAAATGCCCAACGATGATAGACTGGATAGGGAAAATGTGGTACATATACACCATGGAATATTACGCAGCCATCAAAAACGATGAGTTCACGTCCTTTGTAGGGACATGGATGAACATGGAAACCATCATTCTCAGTAAACTGACACAAGAGCAGAAAATCAAACACCGTATATTCTCACTCATAGGCGGGTGTTGAACAATGAGAACACATGGACACAGGGAGGGGAGCACTACACACTGGGGCCCGTTGGGGGGAAATGGGGGAGGGGCAGGGAGGTGGGGAGGTGGGAAGAGATAGCATGGGGAGAAATGACAGATACAGGTGAGGGGACGGAAGGCAGCAAACTACACTGCCATGTGTGTACCTATGCAACAATCTTGCTTGTTCATCACATGTACCCCAAAATCTAAAATGCAATAAAAAAATAAAAATAAAAATAAATAAATATAAAAATAAAAAATTTAGTTACCCTTCAGTAGATACATTTTTTTAATTCTCCTAAAATTTAGTTGCCTCATCAGTAAGTGGGGATAATAATTGTTCCCACATCAGAGAATTTTTTATAGTATTCAATAAGATAATGCATGAAAATGACAGTTTGCCAATCACATAGTCTCAACAGAAGGCAGACACCTCTAATCCAACTTTTGTGCTCCCATTCACCACATGTGTACAGGGAGGCCTGATCAGTAGCGGACCCGGGTTGGGATTTCTCAGCATGCCTCTTACCTTTTTATAAATTTTTAAACTCCCTATTTTTCTTATTGTTGGGTACACCTAAATTGCATACCATAGGTCCAAACTGATACTAGCATCACGTATTTTTTTCAAACAGGGTCTCACTATGTCACCCAGGCTGGAGTGCAATTACACAATCACAGCTCAATGCAGCCTCAACGTCCTAGGCTCGGGTGATCGATCCTGCCACCTCAGTCTCCCATGTAGCTGGGACTACAGGCACACATCACCACGCTCAGCTAGTTTTTCAAATTTTTTTTTAATAGAGACAGGGTTTCACTATGTTCCCCAGGCTGGTTTCAAACTCCTGGGCTCAAGTGACCTGCCTCACTCAGCCTCTCAAAGTGCTGGGATTTCAGGCATGAGCCATGGTACCTGGCCAGTATCACATTTTTAAAGTTTATTTAGTTGGGCTGCACTAACATATTCAGAAAGAGAACTTGTTTTTCATAAATGCTCTTATCTCTATGGAATTCAAAACTTTTTAATAAGTAACTGTCTCACAATTTTGCCCAGCCTGGTCTTGAACCCCTAGCCTGAAGTGATTCTGCTATCTCAGCCTCCCGAGTCTCTGGAGTTACAGGTGTGAGCCATGCACCTGGCTCAAAGTCAAAACTGTATGCAAAAGAATTCCATTTAAGACACTGGTACTGAAAGAGTATCAGACAAAAGAAACCACTAAGCAAAAGTTAATTATGTATGTATTACCATTTCACCTAAGGCCCACTCCCGCCCCCCAGCACAAAACCTACATCCTCTGGAAGTATTTTATCCTGGACACACAAAGTTATTCATTCAGCACATTTCTAAACTTTCATGAGAGCACAAACACTGTTCTCAGCTCAGAGATGTCTTCAAGATCAAAAATAAACAAGACAGCTTATCTGTAGGTGGGACGAGAGAAAATAACCAATGAGTGAATAGATGAAAGCAATAAATGAACACAAATAAACAACAAAATACCAGGGAGTAATCAGTATTATAGTGCAATGTCTTGATGAAACTGACCAAGCAGTACTTTAAGTTAGATGGTCAAAAAATGCCTCTCTGAGGTGTTAATATTTAAGCTGAGGCAGGAATGATAAAAGAAAGCAGTTCTATGTCTGGTGGAGGACCAGTCAAGGCAGAGAAAAGAGCTGGTGCCAAGGCCCCAACTCAAGAGCAATTTGATGTGCTTGAGTAAATGAAAGCAGACTAGAAGGCTGGAATGCAGGGACAGAGGGAGAAAAGGTAAGAGATGAAGGCCAAGGTGAGGATTTAAGGAGGCGACTGAGTTAACCTATTAAGTTGGAAGCCACTGAAAGGTTTTAAAAAGGGATGTTGGATTAGTTCATTCTCACACTGCTCTAAAGCAATACCTGAAATGATTTAATCTATAAAGAAAAGAGGTTTAATTGGCTCACGGTTCCACAGGTTGTACAAGAAGCATGGCTAGGGATGCCTCAGGAACCTTACAATCATGGCGGAAGGCAGAGAGGAAGGAGGGAGGTCTTACATGGCTGAAGCAGGAGGAGAGAGAAAAGCAGGAAATGCTCCATACTTTTAAACAACCAGATCTCCTGAGAACTCATTCACTATCATGAGAACAGCAAGAAAGAAATCAGCCTCCATCTTCCAATCGCCTCCCACTAGGTCCCTCTCTCAACATTAGAGATTACAACTGGATATGAGATTTGGGCAGGGGCACAGATCCAAACTATGGCAGCTGTGATTTGATATGATGGCTTGTGCTGAGAGTGAATTATGGGGGTGAAAGCATGGAGGTTGAATGTCAGTAAGAGGCTATGGCTGTTTTCCAGGTGCAGAGAAAGGGAAGAATTTAGAATATGTCTTGGAGACACTTGAAGTGAACAGACGGGGAACAGAGGAAGGATAAAGGGCATTGTGGATCTGTGATATATGCACCTGAGTGGAAGTTAGAGCCACTTACTGAAACAGGGTATGTTAGGGTAGAGGCTGATTTCTGATGGATTCACATTTCCAAATTGAGGACCCTCCACTAGAGTGGCTCTCTTTCCTCTTTCAGCCCCATCACTCCTTTCTGTGGGCATAGTTTGACTCACCTGATTGATAAATCTAGGCAAAGTCAGGTCTAAGAATCAGTCCCTTCCTTTCAGTTTTTCTTGCCTGCTTGGCATCAGCAGGTGTGCATTCTCAGCTCCTCTAGCCTGTGTCTGATGGAGGCAGGAGGTGTGTAGTCTGATGGAAGTAGGGGTGTTCTCAGCTCAGTCTGGGAGTAGTACAGTCATAGGAATCTCACTGTGAGGCCACAACTAAGTCAAGTCCTCCAATCTGGCTTTGATCAAAAATAAACCTAGCATTTGTGACTCTAATGATCTGATTCCAGTATGTCTCCATCAATTAATTTAGATTTCAAGATCATCTGAAGGAATATTGGGAAAGCAGCATATTTGGGAAAACTAAGAAGAGTTCTGCTTGGACATAAGATTTGAAAGACAGTTTTCTGGGTATTCAAGTATTCTTATGCAGATTAGCTTTGCATTCAGGGGTTAGGCAGATATGTAGTCTTCAGGATCATTGTTTACGTATTTTTTAAATGCATATATGAGTTTGCTAGCAAGTCATTGTTATGTAAGTGCATTTATTTTATTGGCATTTAACCCACGAACCTAAATGGATTATAGCATCAGCCATCAATATCACTGTACTTTTAACATGGAAGAGATCAGACTCCCCAAACTAGACTGGATGTCACCATACAAACTGAAGATCTGAAGAGAAGATCATCTCTACTGAGTCATACTACCCCACAAGGCATTCCGAGGTTACTTCTTACAGATCAATCATCAGCAGTTTAAGGTTGGCTTGCTCAATATAAATGATTTGATGCAAATAAAATTCAATTAAAAATCCTACACACTTTACCTCTGACTCATCCAAGGTGCACATTGCCATAGTAATTGAAGACATCTGTCCTATGAAACAATGCAGGAACAGGCTTGTGCAGCTGAATCTCCCACACTGACTGAATTACCACCTCAGATAGAACTGAGCTGGGGAGGAAGGCTGGGGCAACATAGGTATGAGGAGATGTTCTTATGCGCATTGTCAATGTGCCTGGATCTCATTATTTTTCTTGATTAAAATATATAATCTCTGTCAGCTCGCCACTAGAAAATATTAACTCACACTTTTGAAGTCACCTCAGCCAGATACACAATTCTATTATTGTGCATGAAGGGACACTATTAAATACTACAACTAGCATACTCATTTCTAATAGAGTGAATTACAATTTTTTCTTAATTACAAGAGAGTTCTCTGCATTATGGTCAGTATTTCACCTGTCACGTTCTCAGCAAATGTGTCTTAATAGACAGTGAAAAGCAGCTAACAAGACAGTGCTATTTGAAATTTCTACACTTGTTTTCTTCTATAAACATAGACCTTTTCTCACATAGTCATTCTGTCAATGTGAAGATGTCAGCATTTACATCGTTTTGGGTAAAATTTAGAAATTCAGTGAAAAGTGATTATTTTAGTGGATTAGGAAAAGTATCTACATCAAATGCTTGGTCTCTTGAAATCAAATCATATCTTGAAAATTTTGCTAAAGGAGAAGTTTATGTGCAGAAACTTTGGATAGTGTTTTATCCCAGAAAATTCATCTGGGTTAAAATGCTTTGGATCTAAATGATAGAATTAACAAAATAGCCAAGAAGAGAAACTATTTTATTTCTAAAATTATCCACATCAGAAATGGTATTAAGCTAAAATCCTGCTACACCTACAAATCTGATAGATTTAGAAATGGTATCAATTCAATGTATTGCAGAATAAAGAAACAAGAACAGCAATTTATGTTTTGCTGCAAATTAATTTGATTATATCTGACTAATACGGTGAATTCCGACCTCACAGCACTATCTACAACTGGCAAAAATACTGCCTTGTATCTTCTGAATATGTGACAGGTTGGTAGCTATGTGTGAAAGGGCCTGTTCAGACTTGCGGTTTAGAGCCTCGCTCATGTGGCTATTACATAGCATACAGATCATAATCTATTGGTTTATCTGAGGTTGTACGCCTCCATGACTTCCAATTTATAAGTCGAAAAGGGAATTAATGAGGCATACTTACTTTGGCACAACTGGCTAGAAATTAAGATCTCTTAACCAATTTACCGAAAAGGTATATGGGGTTCAGAGAAAAATGAAACTAACAGTTACAGAGAACACTACTCACCCTACATGTGATGTGAGGTGTTAATCCACTTATGGTTTGTCACCACAAGACACACACTTCTCCACTGTGTCCCATTGATTAGGACTTATCCTGAGGCCCTCCTTTCACTGCTGAGGCTTATTCTTTCTAGCCAAATGCTCTATATTTGTTGCTGTTATTGTTGCTGCTGGAACTTATAAATTAGCATTGATGTCTCTGACCTTCTAGATACACCTTGACCATGGCCTGGAAGGCTCTTACTAATTCTTAGAATTACTGAAATATACTGTCTTTTTTTGACCTAGTTCACACTATAACTTTTCTAAGAAACATCCTGATGACTCCATTTTATGGAAATAATATAAAAACAGAAACATAACCTTGCATGTAAATTACCTTTCACATTTTGCCCTCTGTAATAATACTATAAACTGGCCCTTAGGGTACTGTACATGCAATCATAATGAGACAGGCTCAAAACTATTAAGGTGACCTGATCAAGGTGACATCGGTAATTCCAAACTCTAATATCTGTCTTTATATGATGCATTTCACATGAATGAATTACTAGCATTTATTTATTTATACTTCCATTTTGTTCAAAAACACATGCAATAAAAAATTCAATAAGGTAAGTGAACATTTTAATCAGGTAACTGCTGCTTTAAGAAGAAAATGTTAAGAAATTTAGATCCAATTTTTATAAAATGCATTAAACCATTTATTAAATAGACAACATGTAACCTGTCTTGATGATACAGGATCAGTATGCTAATAGTGCCATTCTATGAAACCAAAACATAGAAGTAGTAATAACTATTATAACTTTCATATTCAATGTAGCTATTTTTAGCAATTAAAAAGTAATTTTTATGTTATGTTACTTGACATTCAAATCGTCTTGCTCAAGAATTACAATTTTCCACATTTCACACATAAAGAAGGTAAGGTTTAGAAAGTTTAACTAACGTATGTTTCAGAGCCAGCTTGTGGCAAAACCACATTCCAACAGTAAGCCTTGGACTTGACAGGTGGATGGGATTTGTCAGCCCTATACTAAATGACCATAAACTACTGTGGGCATTTTCTTCATCCTTTTGTCTGATTATTCAGTCAGCTATCAACTCTTCTTGTTGCCAGAGAACAGTAACCGTTATTTCTTCCTGTTGCCAGATGTCATCATCTGTTTCTACTCTATGAGCTGGAAAATCAGATAATCAACCTTGTTGAAAGTTGAACATGAAACAGATTAAATAGCATCTGAGAGAGGACTTCTGTGAAGTCAATCAAGTTCATGGCTTTGGTGCACAAGTTTAAGACTGACTATCATGGTGGCTCATGAGCTTTCCCCGGCAGCCTACTGGTTTGTGACCAGGTTTGAGAAAGGAGTGTCTACTGTTAAACCTGGCTCCCAGTTGAAGTCTGATGAAATTTACATTTTGTCATCAAGTAGCAGACAACAAGATGCAAAGAGTTGCACCTTCTCTCCCACACACATTCTTTTTGTTCCATTTTTCTTTTTTTTTCTTTAATTAATTAATTTTTATTTTATTTTATTGCATTTTAGGTTTTGGGGTACATGTGAAGAACATGCAAGATTGCCGCATAGGTACATATGTGGCATTGTGATTTGCTGCCTTCCTCCCCATCACCTATATCTGGCATTTCTCCCCATGCTATCTCTCCCCAAATCCCCACCCACCACTGTCCCTCCCCTATTTCCCCCCAACGGACCCCAGTGTGTAGTGCTCCCCTCCCTGGGTCCATGTGTTCTCATTGTTCAGCACCCGCCTATAAGTGAGAACATGCGGTGTTTGATCTTCTACTCTTGTGTCAGTTTGCCGAGAATGACGGTTTCCAGATTTATCCATGTTTGTTCCATTTTTCTCAGATGGACTGTTAATGGACACCTGAATTCCTTCTAAGTGTGTGGCTACTCAAAGTATGGGCTATTCAAAGTTCGTGCTACTCAAAGTATGGACCTCAGTCCACTGCCAGTATCTGAACTGTTTGCTACCAGTCAACAAAATATGTACAGAAATCAAGAGTATTCAGAAAGCTTTATGGAAATTTGATATTGCTACAATATTCTTATCATATTAAGTATTGGTATGCAAGAGACTGGAAATTTTTTTAAGTTGTCCCATGCCATAGGGAATTTGAGAACAACAATCCTTGGTATGTTCACAATAGAGTACTAAACAGTAGACAGTAGACTGTAGACAAAAAGGTTATGTGAGAGAGAGTCCCATTTGGCCTGTGAGCCTGCCAGGATATAAAACACTAACTAATCTACCCCTTTTCAAAATTAACCTGCCTCACTTCTTCTATTTACTCTGGTTACTTAGCTGGCATTACAAAAAGTTTCCCAGTTGGCTTTAATGAGGTCTGCCTACAGTTAAATAGAAAATTATAGAGTACAGAATATAAGGACCAGGATAAATGATATTTAAGCCATTAAGTAATAATATTAGAAAAAGATCATTATCAAAATTAACTTGACTATGACAATTATGTTTGTTGAACATTATATGACTGAAGCAATTGGTCAATTATTCATAGTGGGGCTTCTGTTTGTTTGTATTCCTAGAATACCCTGGAAATTTGAGACAATGGTTTCAACTACAAACTTTGCAGATAACTAGATACCATAAAAAAATACATGTTTATAGAAATTTATATAAAAGAAATTTATATAAAATAAAGACTTTCTTTGGTTTATATACACTGAAAATAATCCCAATTTGTTTATAGAAGCATAAATTTGAGGAGACACTTTTAAGATGTAAATGTTTATTCTACAAATATTTAATAAGAGTTGTCCCTGGCATTTACTTTTTAGCTCCTTGGAATAAAATACTGAGTAAGACCAATAAAATCCACTGGTTCTACAGAGTTTATACTCTCAAAATTGAAAAAGTAGAAACAATAAACAAGAGACATATTAAATGCATGATTTAACAATTTATATGGAATGTTAGAAGGTGATCAATGCTGTAGATTAAAAAAAATGTAGAGCAGGATAACCAAACTCAGGTTACCCTGGTTAACAGAAGCATTATTAATAAATAATATAGCGGTTGAAAGATGAGTTTCAAGCAAAGTCCTGAGCAAAGATTCAAGCAAAATGTTGAAACTAGACAGTAACTTAAAATACTCTCTAGGTTTAACACTCACCTAAAAGAGACTCATTTTAATGACTACATTTACCATAATATTTATGAATCGAATTTGTTAGAATGAAATGAAACTCATGGTCTATTCTAAGTTTAGAAACCAAGAACAGTATAAGCATTTGAACAAATGATGTGAGCTTCCTTCACGTACACAGCTGCAAAGTTCAGTCATACCTGCTAAAATCTCTCACCATCTTTTGAGAGAGAAATGCTGTATTTTTTTCTAATTTAGACAAGGAAGACACATGAGTTTCAGGCTGTCATCTTGAAGGCACATAATTGGATTTTTTCCTCTTTAAGAAAAAAAACCTTTCTGCTACAGTTTTAAAAGGCAGGGAAAAACTGAAAAATAAACCCTTTCTGCCTCAGGCAGTTTTTTCTTGTGCTAGCTGAGATGTAGAGAGGCTGTAAAGGTGATAAAAGACAGTGCTAAAAAAACACAGGTTGAGAAAAAAAGTACACAATGGTCAAAGGCTTCTTAGTTTGAAATCCGATTCTTCTGAACTGTCACCAGTGATTTGATAACAACCAACATGTGAAATTCTAGAACTGCTAACAGGCCATGTAGGGATTACATCCAAGCAAGGATTTAGGTTTTGCTCTTAAAAACACATTATCACGTGATACAGAAAGAGAAAATTAGTTAGAGCAATTTCTGATATATGAGATTGGAAATTAGTGAGAAAAATACCAGGTATTTCTTTAAATACCACTTATTTCTTTAAATCTTGCTCCATTTGTATCACCTCTACATGTAAAGCAATTCTAAAGTCTAATTTTTATGTAGATAAGATTATATATGATTGTTTAATACATGCTTTCATCTGCTAGCCTTATATTCATGTAGCATATATAAACTTTACCTGGTGTTTTGAACCACACAAAAATATTATGTATTATCATAGAGTCTGATACATCTAGTTTTAAAATATAACCCTTCAGAGGTTATCCTAAAATCTTAAATATACAAAATTAGCAAAAGTCACACTCCATGCATTTTCTTTTTAGACCATTTACTTTGATTACAATAGTATTCCAATAGCTTTTGTATGGGGGAAAAAAAAAGTTTGAAGTTTATGTCAAATCTAATTTGAATAAATAAAACATTTCTTTAGGTTGTCCAAAGATGAAGAAAATTCTCAGACTGGTTAATTTTTCTTTTCAACATTGTAAAAATGTGTTCAATCTACTTCCTGAAAGAAAATACCTAAGATGATAAACGGTCATAATTTTTGAATGTCCTACAATTTTCTATTTGTTTTCAAACACTGACATTTTCTAGAACAGAAAAGAGTCCTAATTTTTTAATCATCAGGAGATTTTGTCATGACGGTGTAGTGTTTTTTGTTTCTGAAGACAAAAACAAAAATAATCATAGATTAAGACAAAAATTACAGACAAAAAGTTTGCTATTGTGCATCAAAATATTGCATAAAGAAATTCAAATAAAAATGCAATTATTCCCATTTTTATGTATTGTCAGTACTGTAATCCCAGCTGTGCTCAGATATCACTGGAGGTTTGTGCACAGCTGTGACATTACCAAAGGGGCTGGATTGCCAATCAGAGCTTCGCCTGAGAGATTCATTGTCCAAGCCATTCCCCAATAAAGTTTCTGGAACTCTGTGTCTGCTTCAGTTATTGTCTCCATGAACAACCCAGAATTGTGCAAATAAAGACATTGCAGAATTTCTTCATTATACTTAATTATATATTGTGAGAAGCTCTAGCTTTTAAACAAAGCCCAACAGTAAATTTTGCTTATCATTCTACAATTCTCTTTGAGGAGACACGTAAGGTAGAATATTGATGCTCTACAGCCTAAGTCCCTTCTGTTTACTCAGCAATCATCAGTTTTGTTGATGGTTAACATGTTTATCCCCTTTTCAAAGAAAAATACTTTCAACAGACATGGTGCCACCAATGACAGAATCACAAATGAGGATAATTGTCAGCCATTATTATTGTTTTGTACCTGAAATGAAGTCTCAATTGCTTAACACATACTGAGAATATGCCACAAATATGGCAGCTTTCTCAAACCACTGTATGTCTGAAACTAAGGCCCGGAAGATGTTGCCTCTCAACAAGCATCTTTGGTCAAATGTGTTTTTGATCCTCCTCTTAAACAGTCACTATATGTGCTGACATTTTTGAAATTCCAGGAAGTTCCGGAATAAGAAAACATACACACTTCTATTCTAGAAAACATTGTTTTACTATTGAATCCTTCTCTACATAGTATTAATCAATAACCCAGTGCTTTATGTAGTACAGATGGGAAAGTTATTTCAGGGATTGTTAATTTATAAAGAAATATGTGTTGGCTCCAATAAAAAAGAAATAACTTTTGAGAATATACCAAGTCTATGACCCTACACTATGAGAAGACTTCAAACTTTCTATAACAGAGGGTATATTGAGCTGAATGCACATTCAGAGTAAAATTCTGCCTTTGTAGAATATTTACAGGTAAGTGGCTTATCTTGTAATTTTATATAATAATATTTATACCTAAAGATGCAAAGAAGTTACATAATAGAGATTTCCATTAATAAATCTGAAGATATCGCAAGATATAAAATTGTGGCTTCAGATATGAACATCAGGTAGCACCTTCAAAGTACCAAAGTATATTAACTACTTTGTCCCTTAAAAATATCAACATTGATATGGCTGTTGCCATGGTGAGCACCATTTTCAGGAAATGTGTTAAGTCTCATAGAAGGCACCCAGCCAGCCCTCAAGATACCCATGCCCAATAACATTGTGATTGGTTTCCTCTCTGAGAATCTTGTTGAAAGGAAGGGAGAAGGAAAGTCACTTGGAGAACGCTGAAAGAAAATGAAATACATCATCCCCAATACTGTGGGGGGGGGGGGGGGCTCTGGCACATTGAGAATAGCAGTATCTTTAATTCAAAATTAGCTTGAACCATTTCAATAGAATAAAAGCAGACTTCCCCTCACACCCCCCAAAAATGAACATTCCTTATTTTATATACGAGTTTTAATTTGTGACCATAATTTTTAAAGAAAGAAAAGGGAGAGGGATAAAAAGGGCCTCATAATTTTTAATTTGCAATATAAGATATATTTATGGTGTATATTTATTTAGCTCTTCCTGTATCTGAGACTGTCCTAAGTATGTAATATCTATTAACATATTTATTCCTCATTAAAAAAAAACCTATGAGGTATGAATCTCATATGTTTGTGCAAATAAAGACATGGCAGATCTCATTTAAAAAAAATGCTATGGCTTTATGAGGAATAAATATGTTATTTTAATGTAAAACAAAAGCACAGCTAGTAAGTAAAAGGTAGAGGCAGATTTTGAACTCAGTTACCACTGACTTCCACACTTATACACTCCTCAGTTCTGCCTAACAACTTTGCTCCACTAATAAAGACTTTAAGACGTCACACAACCATTCCTTGACTTGCCAAATAAGAAAGATTTGTATAATTACAAGAAATTTTTCATTCCATCAAAATTTAGGAAGAGGTTGCATTAAGTAAAGTGCTCTCCTCTTTCGGACTGTAGCAATTCTGTAGCTTTAGTGAAGACTAAAAAGTCATGGCCTTTCCTAGTTTTCTTCTGAAATCTCTACAAATTGAAGCCAGTTCCATGAGGAATACATTATCCAAATAAACTTTTCGTTCGCTTCACAGTTCCCCTCAGTCATATTGATTCAAGTGGATAAAATGTGAATCCTGAAAATGATGATAGGAATGCTAAGTACATCGATCTCACAGATGACTCGTACAAATAACTTTAATCATTCCTTTTCTGGATGCAAGAGATAGGTTCTTTTATTTACAAGGTTAAGATCTGTGTATCTAACTCAAAGACTACAAAGTTCTTCCTTATACATTACCAAAATGAAATCATGTACTTTCATGGTGTTTAAAGGTCTGTAAACCCTCCAAATTCTATTCATTTAGAATATATTTAAGACAATTTAAAGACCAGGTTGCAAATATATTCAAAATCAAGTTTTCTGAATGAGTATAAATGTGCAAACAGAAAAAAACATTTTCCTGCATTTTGATGAACTAAAAGTCACCCTCCTACAGAAAATTTGTAGATAGATATGTTATAGTTAAAAATGTATATGCTAAAAAAAAACAAACAGCAAGCAATATATCATATGAGCAGAAAATTTAATGTGCTTTGGTACCCTACTTTAATAATTTTGAAGATTCTGACAACCTTGACTTGGAAAACTGAAGTTGAAGCACTCAAAATTAGCAGTGGATTTTATGATAGAAAAAAAAACATATGCCTGTATGTGCATGTATTTAGAATGATAGCATTTAGGCCATATTCCAAATACATGTTATGGTTTTTTTCTGTGTAGATTTTACTGGATACGGTGTGTAAGCATGTTCATCCATGTGTGTGAAAAAGCTTAAAGACAAATTGGCTTGGGCCCTTAATATTGGATCAAAGAATGTTATTATGTTAACTGCAATTTTGAAACAATTTCCAAGCAGAATATATGTTATTTTTTTCCTATTACTTGTAAGGCAGAAATGTTACTTGAGGATTTAAAAACCAATCCAGAAATCCCTTGTCCATTGTAAAATAAGAAAAAATGCTGAATCCCATTTTTGTTTCTCTACAAGTTTATCAATTATTGATTATACTTTCCCTGTTTCGAGTAGCATAGTTTCAAGCCAAAAACTTTATAATCTATTTCAACACAGCAAAGCTATTATCATGCCTTCTGAAAATAATGGCTTCCATGAGATGATTATAATAGATCATCTTGAATTAGAAATCCTTTGTGTAGTCTCTTTCAAAGCAAGCAAGTGATCTGAAATGGAATGTGTGCCTCTTTGTTCCATTCACTGTGCCATACACTTAATTCAACAAAAGTCTCAAGTACCTATTCTGTGCCAAGCACCATTCTCAGTACAAGGGACAAAAAAGATGAAAGCTGTTGTCACAAACCTAGAGCTCCTGTTAATTATAAAGATGGACATGAAAAATAATTACAGTATAGAGTAGTACTTGTAATAACAGCATTGTGGACAAGATGTGAAAACAGCACAGAAATTGCAAGGATCCCCTTGAAGGGCACTGACAAGAAATGATTCATAAGATGTTATCTAAAATGGGTTGTGAAGGGTGAATAAGAGTTTTCAAAATGCTAAGATCTTATTCATCCTTAACTATGATTTAATTTCTATCTTCAGATAATAGCACAGTGAAAAATATTTCTATCCTAATATGGGAACAGTAATGGAATTTAATTTAGTTGTTTTAATATCCTTAGAGCAGTGAAATAAAGATTTTTTTACTAATAATGTAATAATGTTAACCTCATGGTAAATATTTCATATTTTTAAGATAATGACTGATAAAGTTTTAGGGATAAATTTGTGTCTAAAGCAGTAATATCAGCTGTTCAAAGGACTTAGAGGATCTGGAAGAAACCATGAGAAGAGATGTAAATTCAGAAATAATAATGGTCTATGTGATCTGACTTACATAAAGACATTCATTCGTTATGTGGAATATTTGTTGAGTATCCATTGTGCACAAGAGATCATTCCAGCCTCCTATAACACAGATATAAAGCAATTTCCTTTATAGAGTTTATAGTATGGTTATGGAGATAACTTACTAAGTCATGATTAACTGGTTGAGGACTATGGCAGAGGTAACCCACAAAACCAGATGGAGGGATACTAACGAAGAAATGAAAGGTGATACAGGGTTTCCCAGAAGAAGGGCTATTTGAGGTAAATCCAAAGAGAGTTAGAGTTAGCCACTTCAAAAAAAAACCTAGGGAGCACAGTTTAAGTAAAAAAAAAAATAGAACTTACGAATACCATGATGGGGAAGACCACACCAATTGTTATTCTGGAGATTATATATGGAGACATATTTCCTGGAGGGTTATCCAGGAAATAAATCCAAATTTTGTTGTAGATTGTTTCAATTTTAGATTCTCAAATCATATTTCATGTGTGTGTGTGCATACCTGTGTATGTTTTCTCATTTAAAACAAAGTATTAGAACAGAGTTTTATAAAAACAATCTGCATTGAGGTAGCTTTATTAAAACAGGATACTGTGGCTCTTTTATTCTTAGTGCATAAAGCTACTAATTTAAAAAAAATTATTTCCCAAGATGGCAAAATAAATTTCTTCCTACATGCCAAACACAATTTCTTCTTAGTTATGGGTTGATGCATTTGGATGTAAGGATCCTAATGCCTTGCCCAGGCCTCGAAGTAAAGAGTGGTGTATTTGATTCGTAGTGTCTGCCACTCATCAGGGAGCAGAGAGTGTTGAATCTGAACTTAATCCCTTAAGAAGCTTTTGGTTTTCCATTAGGCTAAGATCCAGAGAAACAAAATCCATAATATCAATGATGGCTAACATTTATTACGCACTTACAACATGCTCACCACCACTGAAGGACTTTACATGTATTAATTCATGTAATCTTCACAACAACCCTGTGAGGTAGAAACAAATGCCCAAGAAAGTCAAGAAATATGTGCAAGGTTGGCAGCAAGTGAGGCTTCCCACACTGCAGTCAACTCCAAGAGAAGTGCTCTTGCCAGCTGTACAATAGAGCCTTGCAGTCAACTATCCATGCTAAATTATTCATAGGACAAGGTCAGCCATATCAGTAATGCCCTAAAGAGTAGTTGTAATACATATTTAAATTCTAGTCAAATAAACAGTGAACAGGATACATGAGGATAGAGCAACTTCTCTTCAGCATCTCTACTTTAGAGTCAGCCAGAGCTGTTTTCAATAACTCTATACTCCTATACTCTCTGTGTTCTATACTCTCCATATTCCTTCTTTGTGTGTGTGTGTGTGTGTTTCTTTGTGTGTGTGTGTGTGTGTGTGTGTGTATGTGCCTATAATCTATATACTCCATGTCCTAATCCAGTTTCACTTTTGCATATACCAAATGTCAGATAGGAAAAAAGTATGGTTTGGGAGTTTCACATACTGAAATCCCCTTGTCTCTGATCTTGCACAAACAACTTCTCTGATCTTCAGCATCCTCACTTTCAAATGGGAATATATATAAAATTGCATATATTTGGTATTGTCTTCAGACATCAGTCAGATGACAGAATAGAACACTCCAGTGCTTGTATCCCACAGACACATTAACTTAAATAACTAACCATACACAAAAATACCTTTGCAAGCACCAAGGAAACCAGGTGAGAGATCATAGTACCTGTGTGTAGAAGAAAAATAAGGAAAGACACACTAATAAGGGTAAAAAGAACAGTTTTACATGACCCACATGAGCACCACCCCAACCCTAGGTAGCATGGTGTTATGCGAGTATCATCTGCAAGGGAAAGAAGAGTAAAGACAGCACCAGATTTTGCTTGGACCCACCAACACTAGGCCCGCTCCAGTAAAATCCAGTGCCACTCTGGCCCCAGATACCAGGCTGGGAGCTATGGACTGAGCCTCCAGGTCTACCCTGCTGACAAGCTGTTCCTACAGACCCAGGATGCAGGCCTGCTCAGCAGACTCAGTCTCTGGGACACCCCAGTACTAGGCTGACCCCAGAAACTCCAGGCTGTAAACTGCCCACAGTGGCCCTGGGTTTAGGACCGACCCCGTTGCCAGGTCAGCCCCAGACACTCCGATGCCTGGCCAGGCCCTGGACTACCCTCGGCACTACTTTGGCCCCATAGTCCCACACTTCAGGCCTATCCTAGCACCAGGCCAGCTCCCACAGCCCTTGTCATCAGGCCAGCACCCACAAACTCAGCTTCTAGGCCAGCCTCTGTGGATACAGGCTCAAAGCCTACTCAATGCCAGGCTGGCACCGATGGCCTTTACTGGAGGCGGCCTGGTGCATATATTGTTTTTACACACAATTAACAAATATCAGTTGTAAATCCTCGCCTATAAATATTTGCCTTAAATGTAACTGGAATGTATTCTCTAATCAAAAGACATAGAGTGGCTAAATGAATAAAAAAAAAAGAAGACCTAACTATATGCTACCTAAAGAAACTTCACCTTTCAGGACACACAGACTGAAAGTGAAGTCTGAAAAGATAGTCCATGCATAAAAAAACAAAAAGCAAGGCTAACTCCACTTAGATAAAATAAAATTTAAGTCAAAACTATAAAACAAGACAAAAAGGTCAGTATACAATAATCAAGGAAATAATTTATCAAGAGAACATAACAACTGTAAATATATATGCACTTAATATTGGAGTATGGAAATGTATCAAGCAAATATTAGTAGCTTCAAAGAGAAGGATAGACTGTAACACATTAATGGCATAAGAAATTTAATATTGCACTTTCAGTAATGAACAGACCACTCAAACAGAACGTCAATAAAGAAACATCAAGCTTAGCCCAAAGATAGTATAAGAAAGACAATAATAAAGATCAGAGAAGAAATATAAAATAGAAACTAGAAAAAAGTAGAAAAGATAAAGAGTTGTTCTGTGAAGTGATAAGCCAAAATCCACAAACCTTTAGCTAGACTAAGAAAAATAATTTTAATAAATAAAATTAGAAATGAAAAAGGAGACATTACACTGATGCTACAGAAATAAAATGAATCGTAAAAGGCTACCTTAAACTAGTATACATAAACAAATTGGATAACCAAGATGAAATGTGTCTAAGAAATATGTTCTTAGACACCTACAACCTATCAAGAATGAATTAAACATTAAAAATCTGAATAGACCAATAAAGAGAAAGGAGATTAAATCAGTAATAAAATGTCTCTCGTTGAACACAAACATATAGAGGGGAAAAACTCACACTGGGGTCTATCGGAGGGTATATATATAGTGGGAGTAGGGAGAGGATGACAAAAAATAACATGGATATTAGGCTTAATACTGATGTGATGAAATAATCAGTACAACAAACTCCCATGATACGTGTTTCCCCATGTAACAACCCTGCACGTCCTACACATATACCCCTGAACTTAAAGAATAAAAAGTAAAATACAATAAAATACCTCTTATCAAACAAAAGAAGAGGATTTAAGGGCCTCACTGCTGAATTCTACCAAACATTTAAAGAGTTAATACCAATTCTTCTCAAATTCTTCCAAAAAGTTAAAGGAGAGGAAATGTTTCTGAACTTATTTTAAGAGGTCAGCATTACCCTGATACTGGGTTAGGACAGTATCTAGACAAGGACATTACAAAAATAAAATTACAGGCCAATATCCCTGATTAACATAGGTGCAAAAATTCTCAATAAAACACTAAGAAATTAAGTTCATCAGCATGTTAAAAATACCATTCACCATGATCAAGTAGGGTTTACCTCAGGAATAAAAGAATGAATTCATACGTGCAAATCTTTGAATATAATCCAACATATTAGCAGAATGATGAAGAGAATTGATAAGATCATCTCAAAAGATGCTGAAAAAGCATTTGATAAAATTCAGCATCATTTTATGATAAAAACTCCAAATGAATTTGGCATAGAAGAAGTATACCTGAGCACAATAAAGGCCACATATGATGATATGGTTTTGCTGTGTCCCCACCCAAATCTCATCATGAATTGTAGTTCCCATAATTCCCACATGTCATGGGAGGGACCCAGTGGGAGGTAACTGAATCATAATGGAGACAGTTACCCCAATGCTGTTCTTGTGACAGTGAGTGAGTTCTCATCAAATCTAATGATTTTATAGGGGATTTCCCCACCTTGTTCAGCACTTCTCCTTCCTGTCAGCATGTGAAGAAGGACATGTTTACTTCCCCTTCAGACAGAATTATAAATTTTCTGAGGTCTCCCTAGCCCTGCAGAACTGTGAGTCAATTAAATCTCTTTCATTTAAAAATTACCCAGTCTCAGGCAGTTTTTATAGCAGCATGAGAATGGACTAATACATATGAGTAACTTACAGCTAATATACTCAACAAGAAAATGTTGAAAGCTTTTTATTTGAGATCAGTACAAAAAAGAGAATGTCCAGAAGACATTTATGCAGCCAACAAACACACATTACTCAAAAAAAAAAAAGAGTCCACTCTCATCACTTCTATTTAACATATTACTGAAAGTACCAACCAGAGCAATTACACAAGAGAAACAAATGAGAGGCATTCAAACTGGAAAGGAAGAAGTTAAACTGTCCTTGCTTGCAGAAGACATAATAAACATGTAGAAAATGCTAAAGACTGTACAAAAAACTGTTAAGAAATAAAAAACAATTCAGTAAAGTTAAAGGATACAAAAATCAACATACCAAAGTCAGTATGTTTGCTATACACTACAAAAATACTTAGTAAAGTCAATCAAGAAAACAATCCCATTTATAATGGCTCAAAAAAAAAAAAAAAAAAAAACAGAAATAAAGTTTACCAAGAAAAGAGAAGTGTATATTGAAAATTATAAAACATTGATGAAAGAAATTAGAGAAACAAATATATTAAAAGATACATGTTCGTACACTGAAAGAATATTTTTAAAATGTCCATACTAACTGAAGCAATCTACAAATTCAATGCAATCCATATCAAAATTTCAATGACATTTTTAAACAGAAATAGGAAAAAAAAACTAAAATGTATATGGAATCACAAAAGATATAGAATAACCAAAACAATATTGAGCAAAAATAAACCTGGAGGTATCACACTGACTTCAAAATATACTACAAAACTATAATAATCAAAACAGCATAGTAGTGGCATAGAAACAGGCTCATAGACCAATAAAGTAAAATAGCCCAGAAATAAATCTGCCCATTTATGGTCAATTGATTTTTGACAAAGTTTCTAGGAACACAAAATGAGGAAAGGACAGTCTCTTCAATAAATTATGCTATGACAACTGAAAATCCACATGCAGTAGAATGAAACTAGACCTCTATCTCACATCATATACATATTCATACCACATTTAATGTAAGACCTGAAACTATAAAACTATGAGAAATAAAGGGAAAATTTTCCATAATATTGGTCTGGGCAATGATTTTTTAGATGTCACTCCAAATGCACAGGCAACAAAAGCAAAAACAGGCAAATAGAATTGCATCAAATTAAAAAGCTTCTGCACAGCCAAGTAGATGATGAACACAGTGATATGACAACCCAGAGAACAGTAAAAAAAAAAAAAAAAAAAAAAAAAAATTGTAAATTACCACATCTGATAAGGAGTTAATGTCCAAAACACATAAAAAACCCAAGCAAAGCCTAAGCAAGAAAATAACCGGATTAGTGAATGGGCAAAGGACCTGAATTGACGTTTCTCAAAAAAAAAAAGACATAAAAGAGCCCAAAAGATATGTGAAAAACTGCTTAACATCACTAATCGTCAGAGAAAACCACAATGACCTATTACCTTACAACTGCTACAAGGGCTATTATTAAAAGGGAAAAGGATAAATGTTGGTGAGGATGTAGAGAAAAACATTTGCACTCTTTTGGGGAATATAAATTAGTATGGCCATTATGGAAAACAGTATGGAGGTCCCTCAGACAATTAAAAATAGAACTGCCATATGACCCAGCAACTCACTACTGGTATATAGCCAAAGGAAATGGAATCAGTATGTTAAAGAGTTAATCTGCACTCTTATGTTCACTGCAGTGTCACTCACAACAGCCAAGATATGGAATCAGCCTGTCAATTGATGAATGGATAAATAAGGAAAATGTAGTATATGATGGAATATTATCCACTCTTTAAAAAGAAGGAAATCTTTTCTTTTGTGACAACATGGACGAACCTGGATGACATTAGGGTAAGCAAAATAGCCAGGCACAGAGAGCAAAATACAGAATGCTATTACTTATATATAGCATCTAAAACATCCAACTAACAGAAGTAGAGAACAGAATGGGGGTTACCAAAATATGGGGGATCAGTGGGTGGGGTTGGGAAGATCAAATAATACAAAACGTCAGTTACAGAGGAAGAATAAGTTCAAGAAATCTATTGGACAATATGATGACTATAGATAATAACAGTATACTACAGTCAGTCAATATTTGTAACTTTTTTGAAATATTGCCATATCTTACCACACTGCCTCCGAAAAGAGTAACAAGTGTATTTCACCAGCAATACAACAGAAACTACTATACTCATTGACTATGATATTTTAAAAATTTTGCCAACAGTATGGTGAAAATGAAGTTTTATTGTTTGTAACTTTTCATTTACTTGAGAACCAGAAATATGAATATTAATTATATGCTTATTTCCATTTTACATACATGTGTATTACATGTTATACAGTATTTGGATTTTAATTAAAGTGTAGCTTTCCATTTACACCACTAAGTTCCAATAACATTTTATTCTGTTTGACACACTATTTACTTAAAGTACCAGGCAATTTCTTTATTATAACTTACGTTTCATATGCTTGACGCACTTAATTTGCAAAAAAGTAAATAACCAGCAAGTGATTATTTTGAAAATGCAACTTAATATCATACAGATAAAAGGATTCCTGTATTTCAGCTCATACAGCGGCTATTACACAAGACCATGAGATAGCAAATTTGTTATTTAAATAGTTACATGGATAGATCTAACAGTACTCAACATATTTCTTTGCCTCCTTTTTCATGTTAATGAATATAGTGGGAACATATCATATGCCACTGACAAACTAGTCTTAAATGTCCTATGGTCTTTTTAAAATGTGATTTTGGTGGCCAGGCACAGTGGCTCACACCTGTAATCCCAGCACTTTGGGAGGCCAAGGCAGGTGGATCGCCTGAGGTCAGGAGTTCAAGACCAGCCTGACCAACATGATGAAACCTTGTCTCTACTAAAAATACAAAAAAATTAGCTGGGTGTGATGGCAGGTGCCTGTAATCCCAGCTACCAGGCAGAAGGCATGAGAATTGCTTGTACCCAGGAGGCAGAGGTTGCAGTGAGCCAAGACCTACTATTGCACTCCAGCCTTGGCAACAGGAGTGAAACTCTGTTTCAAAAAAAAAAAGTTATTTTATTTCCAAGTGAAATTAATATGATTATCTTTAGTTGATTATAGTGCTTTTATTTTAAATGCTTTGCATTATTATAAATGTTTTTCAATAAAAAGTGCTAAATATCTATCCAATATTTCAAAATGTCAGATTACTAGGGTGAGCTACAGTTTTAAGCATGTCAAAAGATAATTTTTTGTTTTCTATTTCATAACTATCGAAGTCAGGATGCATTGATAAAATTGTGGACTGGTAAATTTTGTTAGAAACTTGACTGCAAAGATATACAACTTAAATTAAAATATATTATTAGATAAAATGTGTATGTATCAAATTTAATGCATTTATCTACAGAACTGAAGTAAACGAAATGATCCAAAAATATCAATAAGTAAAAATTTATTTTTAAATAAAACAGTAAAATATACATAAATTATTGTTTTTAATGGAATATTTTTATTATAGTACTAAATCATCAGATTATTTTTTATAAGTATGAGGTGCTTACATAGTCATTTATATTTTTCTATAAAACTGAGTTGAGTTTATATTAAATATTTTGTTATCTAGTGCCATGAGAAAAAATTTCTTAAATGAAAATAATTGTTTTAAATGTTTTAGATAAAATTAGTATGTTTATGAATATTTGGTAACCCTTGGTCAAATATACTTAGGTAAGTATATAATTCTTAGTAATTATCTATTAAATTGTCATAATATAGAATGTATTTTAAAGTACACATAAACAATAATTATTTTGATACCACATAAAAATGTCTGTTTTCCAATAAATATGATTATTTCATAGTAATAACATGATTTTTAACATTTTATATAGCTTATTTATTTTCTTTATATGGTTTTAGTTAAATACATAATTTATTTATATGGCTACATACATACACACAGTGAGTGAATCGAATAATCATGAGAAGTATTTCCTAGTCAAATCAGAGTATTTGCAGATAAATGCATATACTGATTTTAATATATTTTCTAACTTTCCTTAATATAAAACCAAAAAATCATTTTTATTACAGAATCTAAGTATGAATATACACAGATACATGCACAAAAACAATTATAATTTTCAGATGCAGAAAGGCTTGAATCCTTATATGTGGGGGAAAAGCATGTCAACAATTTCACTGTAATTAAATATATAAGCCACAAAATATATTAAATTACTACCCCAAAAAGACAAAAGCATTAGTCAATCTGTAATATATTCTGTTAATTTTTAGCTCTGGCCCTGAGTTCTTCTACTACCTTTTCAACAATGAAACTAATTCAGACATACAATGCAATTGCAATGCTGTACATAAGATGAAAAAGGCTAAAGGAAGAAAAGGAAAATAATTAGCATGTATATTCTTCAGGTTTATTTTTAGCTGCATTCACTTTTTTTTGTTTGTTTTGTTTTGTTTTGCAGGAAATGCTCATTTTGTGAGAAAAATCATTTGTATTCATAATAAGATGATAAAGACACTGTGTTTACCAGCACTTTCTGGCGCTGAGTTAGGATGATGAGAAACTTTCTATGTACAAGCCTCAAGTTACCTACAAAAAAGCCAGCCATATCGAGACCAACCTTCGTTTCTCTGATCAACCCCACCAATGGGTCAGAAGAAAGCAAATGCCTAGCTGACAGCAGCTCCCTTCTGTGCTGATGCCCCTCTGCTGGTGTCCACACCCTCTGTATCAGCTCCCTGTCTCTCCCCATCTTGGCTTCACTTTGCTGATAGAGTAAGCAAGGTTTTAAATCAGGCCACAATCTGGACAACTGCCAAGTCAGCTGCAGCACTACAGGGCAATATACCCCACTGTGCCACAAAGTAATTCATTTCTGAAAAGCTCATTATGTTTCCTCTAAATTAGCAAGATTCAAAGGTGACCTAAAACAAACCAACAAATACGTCCTTCATAAATAAGATCCCAAATCCACAACCAGATTATTACTTGATATGGGTTAACATATATTGACACTTTTGAATCATTTTCTTCCTTATTGAAAGACTATACATTCTACCATCTAATACACTAGGTATTTGATGTGAAACTCTTTATGCACATCTAAATATAAATTTATATTTAAGATACTTTTCAGAAATACTACATATGACATCACAAAATTTTGTGTAGTATTACAGCACTTCCTCCTCTTTCCACATCAAATAAGAACAGTTTTTGTTCAGCCTAACCCAGGCTTCCCACTTGAAGAAAAATATGGGATTGTGACTTTGCTTATCATGGGGGTATATATTGTTTATTATTTAATATTACTTCAACTGCAATCTCCTCTACTCCCATAATGTTGTCATAAACAGTTTCTCAAAAGTCATAGCACTTCCTGATTAGATATTTTGTTATTTATTTATTTTTGAGATGGAGTCTTGCTCTGTTGCCCAGGCTGGAGTGCAGTGGTGGGATATCAGCTCACTGCAACCTCTGCCTCCTGGGTTTAAGCGATTCTCCTGCCTCAGCCTCCCCAGTAGCTGGAATCACAGATACCCATCACCACACCAGCTAATTTTGAATTTTTAGTATAGACAAGGTTTCACCATGTTGGTCAGGCTAGTCTCTAACTCCTGACCTCGTGATCCACCTGCCTTGGCCTCCTAAAGTGCTAGGATTATAGGCATGAGCCACCGCACCTTGACAAATATTTTGTTATTTCTGCTAACTTCTCTCACCACCTGACCCTTAACACATGGAGCACCACTGCCTTCATAACATTCTCCATCTAGAGCAAGGGCAGAAAGTGTTTTACAATAGCATCCTCAACCATTGGTTTGAAGTCCTAAAGGGTCCCTCTACTGAGGAAGACAAGGATGTCGTTGATTTCATTTCTTTAATTCACTATAAAATAACCATTTGTTTTTAATCTCTTAAAGCAAAAAAGTATGTAAACTTAACAAATGTGTCTCTAGAAGATTAGAAAATTTAGTAACAATGTTGGTTTGACATTGATAAACTTTCCTGGTGGTTTAGACCCTTACATAATTTTCAGTTATTCTTAAATTTATGTCCATAATGGTATAAACTTATGCTGGTCTGTTGTAGATGGCCCATCAAATAGATAATTCATATCAAACATAATAGAGTGGGTTGTTTTTTGATACACATTTAAATAAATTATGTTTTTTTGATATTGTTATCTGAGTTAAATTAGATAATGCATGTTACTTGCCAAAAAAAGTTTAAAAGGCAACATCATTTTTCTTGTTATTTTAAAAACTTATGGAAATAGTATGACATTACAATACAATTTAAAAATATATAACAATCTTTTCTGTATTCAAAAATAATTTGTTAAAAAGTAATTTCTTAAGCTTTTATTATACAAACATGAGGAAATTGCTTTTGAATTCCTTAGAATAATGACAAGATCATATTTTATAATAAAATAAATTTGTGAGTCAAAAAATGTTTAGAATCATTTTCTAAACATTATTCTAAGTTTCAATACACTGTGGTTTTCAGTGCTTTAGTGTTACAAGTGAAACAGGATGCTTTCTTCAAGTGAAAACCAAACATACTATACATAGGATCTTTCTCTGATTTAAGTTGAAATGCCAACCTGCTCCCACAAGGTTCTCTCTGGCAAACAGTTTGAAAATCATTGATGGTCCCTCTCCCCTTCGATACACAAACAACTCTGCCCATATTCCCATGATTTCCTACAAAATAAAGCTTAATTGCTATCCCTGTACTTGAATATTATTTAGATCGTGATTTACAAATAAAGCTTTGATTCCAAATGAATTTGTTCCCTAACTTATAACTTATGCAATATATGTGCCTATGCTATATTGAATAAATGTCAATGTCATGGGCTAAAAAACCTAACTTTACACTTCAAATTTGCTTGTCACATGTCCATTTGGCAAGGGGGCACTGTTAAACTTAGTTCTCCATCAATTCAACCCTTCTTTTTCTGCCCACTTTAGCAAGGCAATTAGAAAAATTCACTTTACTTTCGGATTCATTAGCTTATTAATTGCCCTACTGAGAAAGTTTGAACTCCTTGGCAGGCATCCTGTATGTAGTTTTCTGTGACAAAGTCTGCCTTTGCTTTTTAGTGAAAATATTTCACTTAGGAATAGACGAAAAAGAAATATTTTCCCCAAAAATACATATAGAACCAGGAGTGATTATTTTAAAACATGGTAATACTTCAAAGATTTCTGAAAATATAACTTTGATGAGAAACTTTTATTAGAATGGTGTAAGATGCAAGTAACACTCATAATTGTGGTCAATTTGGAAAATGTTCACTGAGGATAGGTTATATGAAAATGATTCGGGTAGGTGCTGTGAGAATAACAAAAATTGTTAAGATGGAGAGTTAATTAGGAGTTAATGAAGATTAGGAGTTAATTAGTTCCCCTGTGGTCTGGTGAGGGGTCTGTAGGGTTAGGAAGACCTACCTCCCACCAAGAGCACAGTTCAAGGGAAGACAAGAAATTCTATGGGTAGTTTTGTAAAGCTAATTTTATATTATTTAATTATAGTAAATAATAGTGGCTATAATCATATGAATGAAGAATAATAGTAAATTATGATGGTTTTGTTAGGTTGCATGAATTCATGCTATCGAAAGTAAAGCTCATTAAAAGTATTTCGGTTCATGATTGCAGGATTTATATAGGACATTGGATGTATAATTTGGTTATCAGATATATAAGCCACGTACACAGGAAATGTCTTGAGCATTTTACAGGTACTTATTTATATAGTAATATAATTAAATTTCTTCCTTTGGTTGGGCATTGTAAAATACCCAGCCAAAGGAAGAAATACACACAAAATGACTGTCATTCAAGGCAGAACATGTAATAAACACTATTTTTGATGGACAAACAGAAGGCACAGTAAAATTCAGATAGACTGGGGGACCAGAGACCTTTTACAGAGTTGATAAAAACTGAACTGAGACTTAAACGCTAGGTGGATTCAGGATGAATCAAAATGACTTCTTCTTATCCGGCAGTAAAGGAATTAAAATAAATGGATATGATTCCATAAATCTCCATATTTTTAGACTTGGGTTAAAACATGTTTGTATACGTGTTTTAATCAATAATAACCAAGTTTCTTTCCTTGGGACTGAGCTACAGTAACTTGGGTTTAAGACTGAGATTAGTTTACTATACCGGTGATTCCAAGATTTCATATTTCAGTTTATCTCTTATTATTCTTTATCCTGGCAAAGGACATTTGTTTATGTTTATATTCTTCCTTGCAAATATAGAACAAGTATGACTGCACTGATGTGCATCCTAGTGATCTACTACTCTGACAAAACAGATTCTCTGATCAGAGTTGAAGACCCTATACATCAGCACAATTGATTGCAAGTGACATTTGACAAAGTGGCTAATCAGAGCAGTAGTCAGTTCCCGTCAGTGCAGACAACATCCAATCCAACAGACTCTCACTGGCTAAGGGGAAACAAAATTAGAAGAAAAGGACCAAGAATACTCTCCACCACTCTCTTTAATGAGACAAACTAATATCCAGATACTTGATAATGCATTTTTCCCATTTAAATATATTAATATACCCGGACATGAATGCAAAAGACTGCACGGTCTTTAAGATCCAATCACAAATTAGTATCATATAGATTGCATCCTATTACATTATATTGTTAGTAGACTTTCATACATCGAAAAATTTCTATTTTGGCTACTTGCTTTCAGACTGATTTCCATTCTATAGTGAACAGCATTTTTAATATAATATAGAGCACATATTTTTTAAACTAAAGCAATGGAAATTTTGCTTTCCATTTAGTATTTGAGTTACTAGTAAAATAAATGTATATAGTATGAGTAAAATAAATGATTCAGTATTTAAGTTATTAGTAAAATAAATGTATTAGCTAAAAATAATCATCAAAATAATAGTAATTCAAATTAATTCCCCCAAATCATTTTTCATTTATTTGTGTATTCACTTATATCAATATGACCTTTGGATATTTACTTTTCTATGAGTTGTAATCCATTATTAGGATTATTTATCTTGATGCTAAAATTATTCCAGATTTGGCCAGTGAAGCCTCTGCCAGTTTGCAGCATTCTTTTACTATGTTTCCTTCATTCTTTGAACACTTTCTAACCTTCTATGAAGTAAGATATTCTACACTTATCTTGTTTCCCTGATGCCTCAGTCCAAGAGCCATGGTTCCTTTTGCTGAAGATTGACATCTAGAAACTAACATCAGGATGCTAGATGTGCTCATTGCTACTAATGTGGTATTGCTTTTAGCCCCTCTCAGCAGACACAGCTAAGATACAGATGATCAAGATGTATATATAGTTATAGATATACAAATATCTGATGCTAATACTGCCAAAACCCATATGACATTATACCACACATACTAGCCTTTCCCCTTTACATATTCATAACTCTCTGTTTTAACAGTGAGAAAACAGATCTCCTACTATTCTCAATATAACTAATTTGCTCCAGCTTGAAATATACAGAAAATCTTTCAAAATTGTTAATTCATATCACTGAAAATAAAACACTGAAAAACTATGGTTTAATACATTTATTTGTATTAATAGTTAATAGTTCATTTCATACAATATTTAAACACATCGATGTAGATGTACTCTGTCCTATGATAGTTCTAAGGCTTTAATGGATATGTGTGTGTGTGTGTGTGTGTGTGTGTGTGTGTGTGTATATATATATATACACATACATATATATTGTCTGCTCCTCCTGCATCCTTACCTTGAGTGTGTGCAATGTTTATTTTTTCCTGTATATTTCCATACATAGCAGTGCACTAAAAAAATTAAGTGAAATTAATACTCCATATATTATTGTTCAAAACAGTCTCTTTCAATTAAAAAATATATTGGATAAAGTTTGACAAAAGGATATACTCATATAATTCATGCTTCTATCAAGATTTTGAATGTTTTCATTTCCCAGAACTTCTCCTTGTGCCTCTTCCAAGTCAAATCTTGTCCTTGAGAGAAATAACTTCTCTGAATTTTTTCTCCACAAATTTCTTTTTTATAGAACTTCATATAAATGCAGTCACACAGTATTTGCCCAAATATGATTTTTCTGGCAGTATATTTAACTCTGATTTTAAATGTTAGTTATGAATTCAAAGAGAGTATGTGGACCTAAAAGTCTTTTGCCATAATATAATACAAAATTTACTAACGGTTTAAATTTACCTCAACTAGAAAGAGAGTACAGGAATGTCAGGAGTATTTATTCCAATGCAGGGATCTCATAATCTGTGCTTGTCTGTTTAGATACCATAAAATTAAGTCCAAAATTCTGAGAGCCTTCTATTATTAGTATCACTGCCCGTAACTTTGTTTCTAAAGCTGCATTAATGAGCTTTTATAAATTTAGTTATACAATTATATAATTTTTACCATCTTACTGCAGTTGAAATGGCTATTATCAAAAATACAAAAAATAACAGATACTGATGAAGATGTGGAGAAAGTGTATACTAGTACACTGTTGGCGAAAATGTTGACTAGTACACTCTCTATGGAAAACAGTTTGGAGGTTCCTCAGACATTAAAAATAGAAGTATCATATGATCCAGCGATCCCACTACTGAGTAAAAATCCAATGAAAGTGTAATTGGTATGCAGGAGATGTCTGCATTTCCATATTCATTGCATCATTCTTCACAATAGCCTAGATATGGAATCAATGTAGCATTCATCGGCAGAATGAATGAAGAAAATGTGGCGAATATAAACAATGAAACACCTTCAGCCATAAAAGAATGAAATCCTTTCATTTGCAGAAACATTGATAGAAGTGCAAGTCATTATGTTAAGTGAAATAAGCCAAGCACAGAAAGAAAAATATTACATGTTCTCACTAATATGCGGGAGCTAGATAAGTGGATCTCATGAAAGTACAAAGTAGATGATGGTTGCCAGAGGCTGGAAAGAACAGGAGGAAGAAGATGATGATGAAGATAGGTTGGTTAATGGGCACAGAAATACAATTAGAGAGAAGGAATAAGTTCTAGTAGCACAGCAGGGTGACTATAGCTAATAATTTATTGTTACTTCAAAATAGCTAGAATAGAAGATTTGGGACACTCCAACACAAAGAAATGATACATGTTTGAGAAAATGGAAATTTTAATTATCCTTACTTGATCATTACACATTGTGTACATGTATCAAAAATATCTCATGTACCCCATAGACAAGCACAATTATTATGCATCCATTTAAAAAATTGAGAAAAAGTCAAATATTCTCCAACGAGGATCAAAATTTAAACCAAATTCACTTTTGACTACATATCGAAAAATAATAAAAATGTCTGTTTACAATCTACTTCTAAAATATCAAATAATTCATATACATTATATATAGACATATTAATCACTTGTAAAGTGTATAAAGTTGTTATTTAATGTACAAAAAGAGACTCTGCAAAAAATCCCACTGAATGGACAAGTAAAAAAATTTACACCCAGACAATCTTCCAGACAAAAAGTTGTTGTCCTCAAAAAATTGGAATAATTTTTGCTATCCAAAATAAAACCGACCAAGGCAAATGTACTTTACTGAAATTTAGAGTCACAGTTTTCTAACAGTTTTTCTCAAAAGATGCTGTATAGAATATCAGTGTCCTGAGAAATAATCATTTTTTCAATCAAGAGATACCTAATAAGTCTCTGCCACACGAAATGCACAATACTGGACAATGGAGCCACAACTGTGAGTATAAAGGATATGAAGATCTTCAAAAGAAATAAAATCATGTGAGAGAATAACTGGAAGGAGAATAAATGAGTGTTGTAAGGGATAAGTTCTGGCCTTTGGGCTAAGCAGGGAACAGTTATGCAAACTGCATAGGGATGAGCATTGCAGGCAGGAAATTCAATATATAGGCCTTTGTTTAAGGAGGTATTTGGTCTATTCAATAATCCAAAAGATGGCTAGAAAGAGACGGAAGGGCAAGAGCAGCAAGAGATGAGTATGAGGAAGCAGCAAGGGGAACTAAGGAATCTGTGGACAACGAAAAGGGATTTTGAATTCATTCTCAGGGCAAATGAAAGCCACAGGGGAGTTTAAGCCAATAAGTAACATGATCTATATTTTTAAAAGATTGCTCTGACTCTCCAGTATTGAATAATTTAGAGAAACCCAGAGTAGAAGCATGGAGACCGATTAGGCAAAGATATGTATAGCTACCATGCACAGCTGGGTAAGTTATACAGTGCATACATGCTTTAGATACAACAGCAGGTTAAAATGAGAGATGGTGATATGATTTATACGTGTTCCCACTCTAATCTCACCTTATATCATAATAATCCCCACCACTTATCAAGGGTAGGGCAAGGCGGAGAGAACTGAATCAGGGGTCAGTTTCCCCAGTACTGTTCTCATGGTAGTAAGTCTCATGAAATCTGATGGTTTTATAAATGAAAGTTCCCCTGCACAAGCTCTCTTGCATGTTGCCATGTAAGAGGTGACTTTGCTCCTTCCTCGTTGGCCTTCTGCCATGATTGTGAGGCCTCCCCAGCCATTTTAACTGTGAGTCCATTAAAATTCTTTTTCTTTATAAATTACATAGTCTCAGGTATGTCTTCATTAGCAGTTTGAGAACAAACTAATACAGTAAACAGTTGGGACTTTGGTGATGGTTGTGGAAAGGGGGAGAATGTAGGGCACATGCACACACATACACACACACACACGCACACATATGATGAAATGAGTAAGATTTACATGTGGCATTTATGTGTGGGTAACAGAAAGCGATAATAGTGTCTATTTTTCTGGTTTAAATTCCTGAGGAATTGATGGTGTCATATGAAAGCATGCAACATCATGCCTAACTTTGAACCTATGAAAGCTGAGATTTTTCTGAGCCGACTGTGAGATGATATCAAGGATGTATCAACTTGTAGTTCAGAGGAGAGGTTGATGTGGCCCTCTCCATGAAACTGGGAGAAGCCAACCTATTCATGGCACTTACAACCATGGAAGCAAGGGTATTGCCTGGAGAGAGAACACTGAAACTGAAAAGTAGTGGGCTTAGGCTTAAGATCTATTGTTGCATGTACATGCTGGAGAAAGAAGAATAAGTAAAGAAGACATGTGGGCCATCATGTATGAAGAGAGCCCTAAGTATGCACAATTGAAGCCAAGAGAAGTGAGTGCTTCATGTCAGATAAAACTAACTGTACAGAGGAGTGATACTGAGTTTTCAACATGGAGGTCAATCTTTGATGAGGCAACTTCAATGGAACATTAGAAATAGAAGCCAAGTTAGAGTGAACCGTTAGTGAATTGAAATTGATGAGTGGAGACTGGGAATTGGAGAAAGCATGTAAATATAGCATAGAAGTTAGGCTCCGAAGGGACAGATAAAAATGAAGACAGTAGCCAGAGTGGTAGATAAAGGGAATGTTCTATTTTTAGATGAGAGATATTACCACATGCTTGGATGCTTACTAGAATTCTGCACCACAACATTTTCTTTTTTCATCTCCTTCTTATTACATGGGAAATACTCGCCTCTTTCTGGGATTGAGTACCATTTGCAACGTGTTGCAAAGTCAAGAAGCATCACACATTTGTAGAACAATAACTCACTGAAATTGAGTTAAGAGGTTCTCAGTCTTGGTGGTGTAATAGGTTTGATAGTCATAGAGATGATTTATTCTGAAATCAAACTGCTGACAGCTTCTTTCATCTTCAATCCTTCTTCACCTGCAGAAATTCAAAGACCTCTTCAGATGCATCCAAATGAAAAGGGAATGATTCACCATCTAAGTCAAAAGTGTAAAGAAAGAGGCAGAAAGGGGTAAAGATGGGGAACGGAATTGGGGAGGAGGCTAAAGAGAAAAAGAAGATTTATTTTTCATGCACCTGGCTTTTCTCCCCCACATAAGGTTTTGAAATTTGTCCTTGTTGTTATCTGCAATTTTTCCCTTAAATTCCTGTATAGAATGAATACCACGATTTTTATGTAGCTATCCTCCTCTTGATAGACATGTAATTTGTTTCCATCTGAGGCCTGTTGTAAATAATAATGCCATGAGCTTTTCTCATACATCTCTTGGTGGACATATACATATATTTTCCTCGAGTACATACCTAGGGTTGAAATTGTTGAGTGGTAGGATAGGTGTATGATAAGCTTTAGGAGATACTGACAGGTTTTCCCAAGTAATTGTTCCAATTCTGGCAATATGGAGAGATTGGTTTCTCCACAGTCTTGCCTACCATTGGTGTTACCATTAAAAAAAAAAAAAAAAAAAAAAAAAACTTAGCTACCACAGTGACTGTGCGTGGTATCTCATTGTGGTTTTAACTTTTACTTTTATTGAAATTCATGTTTATTTTAAAAACTTCCTAGGTAATTATAATATGCATCTGGGTTTGAAACCATTGTTTTAACAGTTGCATCAAAAAGTCGGACTGCACCTGGAGGTGTGTTTAAGCATGTGAGCTGGAAGGATAGGATGGATAAGAAACTAGAAGGAGGCTCCCCTCCCTGTGTCCAGGAAGAGGTAGCATGGGGAGAAATGACAGATACAGGTGAGGGTAAGGAAGGCAGCAAACCACACTGCCATGTGTGTACCTATGCAACAATCTTGCATGTTCTTCACATGTACCCCCAAACCTAAAACGCAATAAAAAAAAAAGAAAGAAACTAGAAGGAGGTAGCACAGTTTGGGTGCACCAAGAGAGTGAACGGCTGCAGTGGGAAAGAGGAAGAACTAATGAGAGATGAACTCGAGGCCAAGATCAATGTGAATGTTGAAGTCACAATGTTAACATCAAAGCTTGGATGGTGAAGGGAAGAATCAACCTGAGCCATAATTTGGAGTATTCAATGTTGAGAAAAGAATTTTTTGAGTTGGGTTGTTTATTCCCAGGAGTCTATCAAGATTTCATTAAGAAGAGGAGAGAAAGATAAAGAGCAAGGAATTTTTAATTTTAAAAAAAAGAAGAAGAAATAAATTGGAGCTGAGACAGTTACCCTAACATTTCTTCCCTTAGGTATGCTAGAAGCTAAAGAAAAATCCTCCAATTGTGAGGGATTCATGAAGGTGAGTTTCTAAGTACACATCAAGTTTTCAGTAAAATCAAGAAGGTGAAAAGAGGAGATAAGGGCATTCGCTGAAAGCAGGTTAGAAATCCCAAAAGGCAGTGGGAAGCAAGTGAGTGAGGGTGGTGGCTAGACTGAGTCATGCCAAGATTAGGACAGATAGCATGCTTCCCGGTGTCCTGGCTATGGGGAAGTAGAGGAGGATCTGTGCATCTGACAGTGTCCACAGTTAGTGGAAGGCATTGCATTGCATGCTTAGTTCTGATGGTGCTTCCTTCAGTGTGGCTTTCTAGTCTCAGTACTATACTCCCTGAAGCTTTCCTCTTCTTGTGGAGCTGAACCCTAAAGCTTGTTTGGGAAATATGACAAAGATTGGGGCATGATTTCCTAAGAAGAAAAAAAAATTAAGACTTAATAGACAAGTGAATTTTGGAAATGCTAAACATCTAATACATTTCACCATTAAATATTCTTTGGAAATTCATGTGGTTAAAAAGTATATCCAATTTTAATTTTGCCTGACCCCAAATTTTCCAAGATATTTGATTTTGGAACATGTTGAAGGATAATGGCTTCCACTGAACTCTGTATGAAAAACATTGATCTAATATATTTATTCTTAATCTTAAATTATCTATTTGGCAATCTTTCCACATCACTCCAAATAGCTTGATTCCTTTGACCCTACTCAAAGCGTAGCTCCTGTAATTCCAACAGAGAAAACCTAAGGAGCATAACTTCAAAATCCAGCATTTCTCCGAAATAACTCTAAATCTACATTCTAACCCACGTTCAGTAACTGAACTCCTACCTTGACCCTGTAATTGTGTCTAGTTTGCAAAATTCCAAGTGTCCTCTCTTTCCTGTCTGAGGCTTTGATTTAACAAACAGCAGGTCCTTTATTCTAGCCCATCCAAACACTAAGACCACATCATGTTCATGTCAGCTCTTCTGGATAGCATATTCATCTTTCTTTCTGCTTCCCTCATAATTGTGAATTTTCCTAGTTTTTCTTTTATTTTTTCCTCATGTAGTAGTCACTATCTCTTGCTAGATAAAGAATCTTTACTCTTTTCATTCAGCCTTTCTTCCTGGCTGAGTTTCCTCTCATCTTCCGTAGCTGATTTCACATGAGTATTTGTTTACATAGTGCATAAGTCTATTCCAGGTTACCTCCTGTACTAACCTGCAGTCCTAGCCCTCTGTGTCCAATGTAAAAGGTAGCTGACTACCCACCTTATAATCACAAATAACTAAGAGCAGGCTAGTAAAAGTAATTAGGAGAAAAATGATTTTTCCCATTCTGAGTTTCATGAGATTTACTAACCATAAAAAACAAAGTCAGAGGTGACGCTGATTTTACTTCCTTATTTTTCTTTATTTGGGGGTGGGGACTCAGTGAAAATAAAATAACACCTCTGAACAGACACACTGCTGACACACAGGTTTCTCTTTTCAATGATATTTACCTGGATTACCCGCATTCAATCTGGGTATTTCTTAACATACATTCTGAAGAAAGCACTTTCTACCATTTACACATATGCTTATTATGAGTTTGACATAAACTGGCATGTCATGTTACTCTGTGAATGTCAGAAATCTGACACCAAAACCCAGAAGCCCCCATTCTTAAATCATGACTGCCTTATCCCTGACAAAACTGAAAGCAGAAAACAAATTTTGCATCTAAGGCATGAAATTAACATAGCATATTTGACCTTTGCAAAGTGAATGTGTGGATGTGATATGCAGACAGTAAAGGGATGTAGCAAAGCTTTAGAGTCTAGTACCTTGACAATAACTAAGCAAAATGATATTGACCATACATTCTCCAGATATTGATCAGTATCTGTGTATAAGTGAAAATTTAGTTCATGCTCATAATGAAATATGTTAATACCAAATAATGGCAATTGCTTATTTTCAAAGTCATCTCAACATTAATGAAAATATTTAAAAAACAGTCACACATATTGATTCCTCTGACTTCCCTTCTGATGTTAATTCATATGAGTCAGTTCAGCTCAATCACCTATGTGCTCCTCAAATTTCACCTAAATATCTGCTGTCCTCGTCCCTCAGGCAGAACGTAGCTTGGAAGCTATTAATTGCTTACATGCTGGTGCTAATCCCTGGGTCGCCCCCACACCACACAGGTAAGTACCCAAAATTACTAACCCCTGGAGAGCTGCAATGAGAAATAACAGCTTTCTTCTCCTTGGGAAGACAACCTGCCTATTTGGTCCTTTATTCCATGTCTTGGGTGGAAACAAGCCACAGGATACAAAGTTTAACATGTGGACCTTGTATTAATACTTGAATGTGTTAACTCTACCATTCACTAGGTGTGTAACCTTTGAAAACTTTTTAAACTTAAGACTTTATTTTGCAATGGCTGCCATCCTAGTTTGTATATGACCGTATCACTTCTCTTATACTCCCTAAGTAGCTCCCCATTACTTAAAGGATAAGTCTCATCCTCGTGGTAGGACATGCAGGGCTCTTTATAATATGGTTCCTGCCTTTCCAATCCACACTCAGACTCCAGCTAGGCCCAATCTCCATCCATCACTTGCTGTGCAAACTTGAATACATTTCTGGACTCTCTGAACTCCAGTTTCCATATCCATAAAACAGATATTTTAATACTGTATACTTGGCATCGATATTTTGCTCAAAATAAAGCCTGGTTCATAGAAATTCTCAGAAAATATTGGTTATTATCATTAGTACTCAATTATTTTTATTCTTTTTGTTATGCTTCCATATTTATGGTAGATCTTGTCCAAACATGACTCTAGATGAACATAGATGAAACATTTCTAGGTCCTAACAATGCAGGAACAAGTAATGCATGGCTGTATAAGAATTTCAGGGAAAAAAAATGAACACTAAGCCCAAAAGCGTGGCTTGATAAAGAGTAGCATTATTGGTTTACATGGAAGAATGAACTATTTCTAGGCAATGGTATGGTTTTTATGAGACTGACCAGGTCAGAGCCTGGGAGCCCCTTTGACAAAGCTCCTAGACAATGTGAATTTCTCACTTGTCAAGTGATGCTGGCTGCCACTGTCAACCAATGAGAATCATCAGGGAGATCTTGAGAAGCAATGCTTGAGCAGCTCTCCAAGCCCTATCACATCTTTGAGATACATAAGAGAGCTAGTGAGCAGAAGCCTTCACTTTCCTTGAGTTGCATTTTCAGCCATGATCCCAGCCTGATACTTGGATATGCCTCTCCATGCCTTTGCTGCTCCACCTGCCTGAAAGTCCAGTTCCCCTTTGACCTGCCTTTTTCATCGAAAACGCTGCCATCCTTTATTTTCCCAACAAGGAAATAGCAAACTTGAGTGAAATCTATTGATAGTAAAGCTGGGTACAGCAGTGATGTGATACGATGTCCTCCTGCTGTTCATTTGTAAATCTGTTTAGAAAATGCATCTAAGCAGTTTGTTGACCCTGAAAAAATTAATTCCTCTCTAAAAGGCTTAGTTCTAAACGCCTTCATGAGACAGCTCTCTCAGCCCCTTACTCCCTGGCTCAGATCAAGAATTGCTGTTTAAAACACTAACCTCAAGGACTCCTTCCTTGCAGACCCTTGGATCTAAGCATCCTTTGGAGCCTTCAACTGTGGGTATAGACTTTTTCCATTCTTCTCTTTGCTGACATAAGATAGTATGAAGTGATCTGAGAGGAATATGTTATTGTTTTCTGGCTCTATTGTCAATGTTAATTAGAAAAAAAGAACGGTATCTTTTTGTGTGTGTGCGCTTCTCATTGTATTTTCTGCAACCTGGAAACGGGAACTCTTACTTTGGCATTCAAACAGTGCCAGGCCCATTGTAAGATGAACAATAAACTCACTATTAATGAACAAACGAATGAATACATGAATGATGTTGTTTTTCTGTCTTCTTTGCCTTAATGTAGGTGACCAAAAAAATCATTAGAAATAACAGTGTCCAAAATGCAGATAAGAGGTGCCTACATTTCTTTCTTTGTAATTGTATTTTAATCTAAATGTTTTTTCCCTCTCCTAAATAAAGTTTTCTGCCATATTCACAGCTGGCTAAAGGAGATTTCGCACAACTGGTTGTTTATGCAGGTTTAACATGAGCTAAGATGTCAATATTCATACGGCTCCACCTCATTAAATCCACCCTGCTAGCGACTTGGACTGTGTAAGATTTATTTTTTAAGGGTCCCAAATTGTGCCGGTGTCAGCAATCCAGCACCTGTTAGTCATCACGGACCCAGTTCACCACTCTGAGCTATTGCTTAGCATTCTGACAGGCAAGGTTTCTGACAGGTAGGCTGAAGGTAACAGGGATGAATGTTTTGAGAGTAGAATGCAGCAGGGCACTCACCTCTGCCAGACCACATGCACCAGGCTCTGAGGATGCGAGGTTACGCTGCCAACAGCCATGATGGGCGTATGGGCTGCACTGCCCTTGATTGGGTGCACAAGCTCTGGCATCGCTGTGCCCTGATTAGCACTGTGTGGGCCGATCAGCACTAGGCTGGAGCACAGCATTTTCAGGGGAAGAACATATGGAAAGTACAGATGTTCAAAGGGTGGCTTCACCCCATGTGCAGCCAGCAACCCACTTTGAAGAATTATCATACCCTATCTTGAGCAAGAATGTGCAGGAAGTTTCCAAATGAAAGTGCTATCTGAGGAAGAATCTGATCATTTTCTTTTCAGGAACTCCCTACTTGGTGTTCCTATTAGAAACCATGACTTTAAAAGATGTTGTCCTTGAAACACACAAACGCTGTCTTTCTATGATGAAAATAAGATTTCAATGCTACTGTATACCAGAGATAACTATCAAAGTTTCCCCCATAGCTAGCAGAGTTGAAGCAGTCCACATGTTACCAGGTCATATAATTTATCAATATATATTATTACATTATTCATTACTTATTCATTTAATAATTAAACAAGCTTATGGAGCATTTACAGTAGACAAAAAATATTAAAGGGATAATAGACATAGGCATGTAATAAAAGGAAGACTAATAGAAGAAATTCATTTACTTACAAAGGACCCAATATGGCACAGTGAACTGTAAATTAACTGACAGCTAAGCAATTAGTCCCAATTCTTCCAATAATTAGCTGTGCTCCCTAGGCCTCAGTTTTCTCACTCAGAGCTAATCATATTCACCTAAATGATTACAAATGTCCTTTCCAGCCCTAAAATGTTATCAATTTGTATCCTTTATCTTTCTAATCATGTAGTCAATTTATTCATCCACTTGTGAATTTTGTGAACCTAATCACCTAATCTGTGCCAAGCACAGTTCTAGGTGATGAAGATACTCTAGGCATAAAACCCTTGAGCTTCAGTTCCAGTGCAGCAAGTTGAATTTTTGCATACTAGGAAACTATTGTTTCAAAAAGTCATCAAGACAGTGAATAAAAGTTAAACAAGGAAACTGAATAGAGAACAACTGTTAATTAATTTCACTAGGGTGGTCAAGTAGATGGAGCTATCACATTTCAGTAGGAAGGTACCAACCATACACATGTACATTAATAAATTAACAAGATGATTTATAATAGTGATAATGCCCCAAACATCCTTCTTTTTTTTTAAGGGAAGGGCTATATGTCATGTTGGATATGATTTACCTTCAGGTATGCTCCATGTATCTTTGCTATATACTGTGGTCTATGTTGAAAGAGAAGGTCCAATCGGGAACATGCCACTCATGAAGTAAAAAAAATGGAAAGCTGAGCTGAATCACACTCTTAAAGTTTCTGATGTGATGGGATGTGTGTCACCATGTTTTGTTGGTCAAATCAAGTTGGTTATAATACTCCCCCCTTCAGAAGGAGGATGTGAAGTGTGTATTTGTGTGCAATAATATTTTCTAGAACAAACCTTAAAAATCTTAATTTTCCACGCACCTTAAGCTAATTTTACTAACATTTCAACAGATGTGTCAAACGCCTTTTGACCATGCTAAATGGTCAGATTTATCAGATTATCTCTTAATCTCTTTGGCTTTTCCCTGGAGCTCTTCTTCCCATATGTTTTCATTTGATTATGTCAACCAAACAGCTGTTGACAACGAGGATATCCTGTCAACATTTTTTGTGTTCTCTTAGGTTTCTTAGATTCCATGTCTGCTTTTAAGAAAACTTTGTGTCAAAGTCATACAGGTTATAGGATATGTTACATTTCATTTTTACTACTGCAACTTGAAAATATTTGATCTATCCTTAATATATCTAAATGTATATTATATATATATATATATATATATATAAACACATATATGAGATAAAATATTGTATTTAGAAGTGGGAAAGAAAATTGTAGATAATGAAAACCAGGTGTTTTCAAATGAAATTTATTAAGTTGAAAGTTATTTCTACAAATAGCTTATGTAAAATGTCTCTCTGGGTCACATTTTTAAATGTTTTCTGTATCTAATTATTCTACCAAAATATCAGTTTCTTGCTATTCTGGAAGTATTATCAGCTAGATTGAAATGTCTAAAGGTGCTACTATACATTTTCTGTTTGAAAGCGCAGTGATAAAATATTTTTCCATGAAAAATATCTATAAAGACGCCCTTTCAGTATAGAATTCTTGATTAAAATTTATAAAATAAAAAATTTGTATTCCCTTCCTTAATTGATTATAATTACGGTAAGCTAACAAAAATAATAACTGTCAGTTTCTTAAATAGTTTGCATAAGTGATCATCAAAGTCCATACACTACATCTTACCTCCTAAGGAGCAGATGAACTCAAGTTGACACTTGCTAAAAGAGCTCATATGTCATTAAAATAAGGTTATGTTTTAGTGAATAAATTTTCTAAGAATGACGATTACTAGATTATTTACACCAATTATGTAATGGTTTCTTTTAGATCCTCCATAAAAGGGAAGCAATTAGTTTAATATTGCTTATAAAATAATAACCAACTAGTTTAATATTGCAAAGTTATAAGAATTCAAGAAAACATCCCAATTGAAAAATACATAATTAGTTTTCAAATATTTGAAATGCTATCTTCCTAAATTAATGACACTTAACTTACATATTTGTTTCTTTGCTTATATTGAATTTCTGAACATAATGAATCACCAACAAAAGTATGGGATTACGAAAATATTACCTGGTAAACCAGTTAGCTTGTTTTGAATAGTTACGAGAATTTTACTCTCCCTCATATAGCCCAAAAAATCTCAGTTAATGTATTCAGTTCTTTCCAAGGTCTTTTCATTCTTTGTCTCAGTAACTTTTTCTTTCTTACCACTGACCAGTTTAAAATAGAGGAATAGAACAATAGGTATTGAAAGGGGCAATGTGCTCTGGCTCTGAGATTCCCTGAATAAGAGTTCTTATAGGATATGACAAGCATTCAAGCCCTGACGTCTCTATACCAGGGCCATTCTCAGGGCTATTTTTGCAGCAAGCAAACTTAGGGATGAGAAAATGCCTCCCTTTGGGACAAAGAGCAAGCTTGTATCCTTGACTTTGGGACCTGTATGCAGTAGATATTCTGGGTTCTCACATCCTCCTAAAGAGTGTTGTTTTGTGTTTGTTGTTTTAGCAGGCATTTATTAATAACATGCCTAAATTCAAACTGAAAAATTTATCTCCTGGGCAATGGTTGGAGCTCAAATCTCAGTTCAGTTTTTAGCCCTAGCTGGATTGCTTACTCCACCATATTCGAAGGTGCAGGGATCAGCCAGAAATTTGGGTAGCATATGGGTTTTGTCCCTGCCTTCTGGACCTTTCCTTTCTGGGATTTCTTCCACACATTTCTACTGACTATGATTGAACAATCTTTGTTCCCTACCTCTTCAAGCCACCAAAAATGAGAATTTTTATCAAATGTTAGCCAGCTCCTATAACCTGAATACATCCCCCAAAATTCATGTGTTGAAATTAAATAGCCAATGTGATAGTATTAAAAGTAGGGAGCTTTCAGAGGTGATTAAGTCATGAGGGCGGAGCTCTCAGAGATAGGATTAGAGCCCGTATAAAAGTGTTTGAGACAAACTAACACAGGAACAGAAAACCAAACACATGTTCTCACTCATAAGGGGAGCTGAACAGTGAGAACACATGGACACTGGAGGGGATCCTCACACACCAGGTCCTGTCAGGGCTGGCCAGCAAGGGGAGGGATAGCATTAGGAAAAGTACCTGATGCAGATGATGGGTTGATGGCTGCAGCAAAGCACCACGACACATGCATGCCTGTGTAACAAACCTGCACTTTCTGCACGTGTATCCTACAACTTACAGTATAAAAAACAAAAATAAAAAATAAATAAAATTTTTTAAAAATGGGCTTGAGAGACTGGGTTCATTCTGTCCTGCTCTTGTCATTTCAGAACTCAGCAATCTTTCTTTTTTTGCCCTTCCACATCTTGCCACGTGAGGACACTATTTCACCCTTTCTGTCACGTGAGGACAGAGCAAGAAGGCTCTTGTAAGACACCAAATGCCAGTGCCTTCCTCATGAACTTCCCAGACACCCAAAGTCAGAGAGATACATTTCTATAGTTTATCAACTACTCAGTCTCAACTATTTTGGTGTAACAGCACAATCAGACTAAGATGTCATCCTAGAAGGTGTTCAAGTTAAAGCTGTAACAATGAACATTTCACTCAAAGCTATTTTCATCCTCTAAAGTTTGACTCCTGCCCAGTATCTTGCTGCTTTTTGTGGCTTTCCAAAGCTTTAGATAATTGTTTTTCATCTTTTCCAGAGTCTATTAGCTATGAAAGAGTTAGGCCAGTAGCAGATACTCTGCTGCACCTGAATAGGAATATCTACTCTTCAACTTTAGTTAAAAGAACGAAAATTGTAGACATTCTTGCTGTAACCTCTCCCTGAATATCCTATAGACTTGCTTTTCATATGTGATCATTTCGCCCCTTCATAAGAACTACTCTCACTTTAAAAGCTGTAAGTTTTTACTATATTTAATGAAAAGGTTAGCCTCTTACACCAATAGTAAAAAATAGAACAATCTTCTCAACCAAGTAATGATGCAACCATTATGCAACTTAAGCTTGTAAATAAAACCTGAAAATAAAGTCTCATCTTCTATTAAAATATCATATACTTCTTAAAATTTAAGAACTATAATCAAACTGCTAAAGTAGGTTTTCGTATGTCTATACATTTCTAGGCCCACCACTTCCATTTCACCATTCCTATGCAATGATAATGATATTTAGGACTTGAAACTGCTACAAATAGAAATGGTCCAGTAGTCATTTGAATATATCGGTATCCATTACGCACACACAGATATTTTACCTACTTTGGGAAAATCAGCCCATCTAAATAATAAACTTAGCTTGAAAAATAACATTTTGATTTAAAAACATAACATTTGTAACCTAACAATTTCATATGATTTTAAAATAGGAGGATCAGTTAAAGCAGTTATTTTGATAATAAATTTAAAAATATATACTTTGTTTTATAAATTAATACTACAAGCTGAATCATCAAGAAGGATTTGTTAAATCCTTTTTATAGTCTTACATATAGTAAAATATCACTAAATATGATCAATCCATTTGACTCATTTTAGTAAAGATACAGAACTAGGAAATGTATTCAAAGATACGCAGTTTCAACTTGTTTAAGAATACTTAAATAGACCTAACCTAACAAAGCACTGCCTAGTAGGAGTTCTCAGAAAAATACTAAAAAGGATATCAATTGTGTTTAAAATGGTACCCACAGTGTACTTGGGGATGATTTGAAGGCATTTAATATCTTTCCCGTATTTCACATACCTCTTGGGCTTGCCTAAAAAATCCTGCCTTTAGAGAATAAATCAAAAGTAAACTCTTTCTTGCTCAGCATTAATGAAGTTCCATGGTGCTATGTATGATTTCCCACTAGTTTAATAGACTTCATTTTCTTTGGCACTTTTGTAAGAGAAAATCAGAGTCCAGAGAAATTGACTATAGTATATTAACAATCAAAATTGCGACGTGCCAATGAACATAAGCACATTTAATATGCATCGCTGGTCCCCATTCAGGAATGTGATTGGTTAATGATTGCTTATATTGTTCTTCTATTGGGATAATCTTCACAAAGCTTTTATAAAGTGGTCTACATGATCATACCTTACAGGGAGAAAAAGTTATATTAGAAAGAAAACAACAATATTAAAGTTAGACAAAATAATTCAGAAACTTGACTAACATCATTTGGCAATAATTTACGTTTTATTACAATGAAAGGATAGCCCAATTTATTCCCTTATGACCACCAATGATTTTTAAAAATCTCTTTCAAACTGCAGATCTCTTTAATGCACTTCAATTTTTGCCACAGCTATCCTGTCTTCATTATTCTGAAATGACTTTCAATATTGCTTTTCCAAAGATTTAAATTATTTTTACACACACAGTGCTTCACAGAAGACCAGTGAACCACAATGCATGACTGGTTATTACTGTCATAATTTGAAAGACATCTGAAACAAGTGAAGTCATGGGGTATTTCTACTTGAAATGGAGTCATGAGTACTTTTTAAATTTAACTTACTATAGTTTCTTCATAAGAAGAATTCTCACTGCTTCAGTTTTCTTACATCATTTCATGCCTAAAGCTTACAGCTGAGTGTTGTCCTGAGTCAAGGTTTGTATTTCTCTATATATCACACACAAAAATTGATTACATTATTTTCCATTATTCCAATATTTTATTCTGGTATTGTATAATAACATAGGCCTTCAACTATGACTCAAATTTTCTCTATTTCAGGATATTTCTTTTTGATTTCTTTTATTCAAGTGCTAGTGTTCTCCAGATGTTTCTCACTTTAGAAGCAGGAAACTACTCCTTCACCAGGTATTTAGACCAGCTTATTTCTTGTCTCTTTCTTCATTTTATTCCTGAGTGATTTTTATCTATGGCCATGACATGACCCATACTATACATCTGTGCTCCAAACTCCTGCATTCAAATTTTTCTGGGACATAACTATCTATATTTCTCATAAGCACAAAGCCACAAACATCTGAAGCAGAATTCATCACTTACCACCTTAGGCCTCTAGCATGCCATATCACTATGAATGACACCATCATTTTTTGTCACTCAAGCCTACAACTGATCTGTTCTCACGTTTTCCCTTTCCTATCCTACACATAATTTATATAATTGAAATCGACCCCATAGTGCCATAGGTAGTTTTCTAGATAAACATAGAAATTGACCCTTCTGGTCTTAGAGCTTCAATCTTATATTTGTTTTATCTGAGTTTCTTCCTCAGGATAAAACCTTCAGGCCTCTCAAAAAAGAGTTTGAATTTTAGTCAAAGAACTGAAACTCACCAGATCACTACATCCAGACAATCAAAATACTGGACCCCTCATTCATTCACCATCATTGCTTCTTTGTCCCTCCCTAGTTCCTGTTCTTACACATTGTTATATTTCTTCCTTGCTGTATAAACCCCTAATTTTGATGGTTCAGGGAGATGGATTTGAGACTGAGCTCCCATCTTCTGAAACACCCAATTAAATCCTTCTGCCTTGGCAATACTCATAGTCTCAGTCACCGGCTTTCTGTGGGGAGAGAGCAGGACCTACAGCAAACCCCTGGTGTTTCGGTAACATAACCGTGTCCTATTGGTTCTTCTGTGCTAATTTTCATTAGTATGTCTACTTGACATCAGTTGCAGTTTGTGCCATTTTCGTTTTTTTTTTTTTTTTTTTTTTTTTTTTTTCCTGTGCCATTTCAAGAGCCTCCACCCCATGTCTCCAGGCTTCATTTTTCTAAATGAATCTAACACAACACCAGCAAGGGAGAATTTCGAATGTAAAACTCTGATCATGCTTGTCAGTCCTGCCAAATCTGGATCATTTTCCCTTGGTCTCACTTCCTGTCTTCCCGCATCCATGTATCCTCCAACCAGAAAGAACTGCTTACTCCACGAGACCCACTCCTCTGTGCCTTGTTACGTGCTCCGGACTCTGTTTCAAATTCCATTTTCACACCCTTCCCTTGCATACATATGTTTCCTATGATTCGCTTTGGTATTTTTTTTCTCATTTTCAAGGCAGAATTTAAATATTCCTTCCATGTTATTATTCCTTCCTCTTCCCCTGACCCAGAGGGCCTAGTTATGACCCTATGCTTACTGATATCATATCTATGGTATCCCTTATCACATGGTCAAGACTAAGCTTTATATTTAAATTTTTATTTTCAGATTTATCTTTCACTTTCTATTTTTTAACGCTTTCATAATCAATTTGTATGATTCTTTCTGCTCTATTTGTACCTTCTGACATTAATATTTTCTTCAACTCAAAATATCCTACCACTGTATTCAATTACCTCCACTTCTTCCATTTTAAAATGTTCTTTTTACATTGAATATATCGCTTTTTTCTTTCTTTTGAGGATATGCATCACTAGGCTTTTAGACCAGCTTATTTCCATTTCATAACTCTCAAATTCTGCCACCTAGTCTCTTGGTAAGATTTTTATTCACAGAAAATTTGACACTAAGCCCAATACATTACCATGGAGGAATATTATAGTTGGAAAGCAAGAGGATTTCACTGTATCTAAAATATGGCCTGAACTGACAAGCTAATACAATCTCTCTCAAAAGTGATACCTTTATACATATCATCTGTATTCACTGAGGTTTTCATAAGATAGGAATAATTATCTAGGGAAATAAAACCTTCTTATGATATTGAAATAAACATGAACTATATATGAATATGTGGTCATACACATAACAAACTTTTAAAATACATATATAGATGATTGTGTGTAAATGTTTAGTTTTTTTTTTACCTGAATTGAATATATCTGTTTGAAATTTCTAATTTTGTGTAATCTCCAGTCATTTATTTCCATATAGGATCCTCTTTCATCACAAAACCCATATCCTCTTGCTTGTCTGCACATTCTACCCACCCTGTACACACTATTCTTGTAATTTTTAAATAGGCATACTGAGGTTTTTTTTTTCTCTAATTGTCTTTAATTTCACAATTGGTCTAAAAAGTCATGTGTTTTAGAACTAGAAGAAATTATTTTCTTCAACCTTCTGTTTTTAGGTACATAAATCTTATTATCCCTACTGTATTGATAAAACTACTATAGATAAGGAAGTTAAGTGACTTTGCAGAGATGATCCAATGTGTATTAGGACCGGATATCCCAGAAGTAAGGGCTCATAATCCTATCCCCTAGTGCCCTCAGCAATGCTTATGTAAGTATCCATTATTGCTGTGCATTGATTTTGCCAAATTGTCTTTTAAAACTTTTTATATTTGTACCACTTCTTAGTATTCTGACCTTGATAAAATAATTTCACATTATTTTCTTTGATTACACTTATATTAATCTCTATCTACCTCAAAACTCAATCATTTCTTCTTTTATCTATAGATATCTATTAGCAATTTATGGCATGCACTGCGCAAGATACAGAAATTAAATGTGAGTCATCATCACAAAGCTCACAGTCTAATGAGAGATAAAACAACTACGCAATGCAATCTGAAAAGCATCCCCATGCCTCCTGTGCCAAGATACAGGAAAACATTAGATCGGTAATGGGAAGAATAAAAATGACCAAAATAAGACCTAAAGAATGATTTAGAAAAGCCATGTTAATTACGAAAATTATGTTCCAGGCACAGAGTACCATGCAAGAAGCCATGGTGCATCTTTGTAACTAAAAGTAGTTTAAAATGGCTGGGTCATAGGACATAAAAGCAGTGTCATAAAAGATGCCACTAGAGGTCTGAACAGAAATCAAATCTTCATGAACTTTGAAACTCTTATAAAGAAAGTTGGATTTTATTCTAAAGAAAATAAGTAGTAAAGTATTAACCCCCCGTTCTAATGTCCCATTATGTGATGAGTCAACCTTCCAACATTGTGATACTCCTCCTTGGTTTCTGATTTCCATTCTAAAGAGACTTATTTTTATGATCATCACCCTGCTTAGAAGTTTCTTAATTGAATATCTATTTTCAGTTATATAGGCACTGGTAAACATTTAAGATTTAGAGTTAAAATATGTAATCATTATGAGAATTTATTGAGCACTTAACCATGTCAGGGATTGGGCTAAATTCATTTGTCATCCTGACTTACAACTCTGAAACCCTATGATATAATCCTCTTTATCTCCCAATTACAGATGAGAACTTTGATGTTCCTAGAAGTTAAATAATTTGCCAAAAAAATCAAACAGCTAGTAAATTTGTAGTGTCAGTTTTACATCCATGCTTGTATAGTCACTTCCTTTACACACAACGCATCCTTGCAAAGAATATGGGAAATCCAGTATGTGAAACTTGGAAACAGTAAATGGATTTTTTAAGAAGAAAGTATACATTTGCAAAAATCTTCAAAGATATATTTATACCATTTAAGATATTTCCCAACTTTAATAAATTCTCTCATTTAAAAATTTCCTCAGCAATATAGACTCAACTCAATTAAACCACGCAAACCACAGAGTCTAAATATTTGATTTATCTGAGTCCAATTTTTCTCCCTAGTATTAAGTTTATGGGTCTGTGCTTCTATTACTGTTAGCACTTTCATTTCTTATTTTACATTTATTATTTAAAAACAATAAGAACAGATTACAACAAAAGCTGCTTGTCAAAAAAATTAAGCCCTATTGGACTTAATTAAGCCCTATTGGACTAAAGGGGCTACTGCTGAAGTTAAAGTATCAGCTGACATGCAGCACCATTACCGATATTCCAGAATGTTCTTTCTACATTTCATGATCAAAGCCTTTATTCCATGTACTCAAATTCAATGGATAGATTTTATTGCATCATGTATGACAATACAGAGGCTCTTTCCTTGGTTTGTTTTTGTTGTTTCTTGTTTGTTTTGTTTTTTGGTAGAGACAGGGTCTTGCTATGATGCCCAGGCTGGTCTCAAACTCTTGGCCTCAGCAATCCTCCTGCCTCAGCCTCCCAAAGTGCTAGGATTACAGGGGTGAACCCCCAGGCCTACACACAGTGGAAAGTTTTGAAAGTGTATTGGTCAAAGCCTAGAATTGCTTATTATTTACAAGGTTATTGTCAATATTGTAATAAATGAATGTAAGGGTTGTATTTTCCAAGTGTGTATATCTCAAGATTTTCAAGATTTTACAGCGGTAGAATTTGCTTTCATATTTTTTTCTGATTTTCTTTCAGGTTAAGGCCACGCAGCAGTATACCAGTCCAGTATGTTTTGGAACAGTCACCTCCAGGTTCTATTTCTGAATCCCCCACTTTTAATGCACAATGACAGTTCTGATCACGGTAGCCTAAATGCACTACCTTACTTTTGCTTACCATGGAATCCACATATTACTTTATTCCAGACTTACGGTCTTCTCCATTCACTGTGATCATCTTGGCATATAAAGCACTTAATATCCCAGAGAATGCATTTCCTACACCCTATTTTAAATTACTTATCCAAATACTGAAAAATGCAATACATCCCTGACTTTCCACTTTTCTTATTTCTTAGCTGCTTTAATAACTGTGCTCTTTTCTTTATAAGCCATAGAACTGTGTGTACATATGTGTTTCATTTTATATATTTTGTTAGGTGCATGCACACACACACCCCTGCAAGGAAAACAGAAAAATGAATTAATTGGGGCAAATGAATATGTAATTTTTAATGTTAAGATTACCTGCTTGATCAAATTATCAGCATTCCATAAAAATTCTTCTAGTGTGAAATTTTTTCTTCTTGTGCTACATGTCATTTCTACACGAACTACACAAATGAAAGACACCTCAAATTTTGATGATCATATTAGTTATTCTCAGCAAGCTTCAAAGCACTCCTCTGATCACCATAATTACAATTTTGGGAGCACTGCAATACATAAATAAATGCATTCAGAAAATTATAAACACTAGATTCATTTTCATTTTATCATGAGAGCTCTTTTTTTTTTTTTTTTTTTTTTTTTTTTGAGACACAGTTTCGCTCTTGTTACCCAGGCTGGAGTGCAATGGCGCGATCTCGGCTCACCGCAACCTCCACCTCCTGGGTTCAGGCAATTCTCCTGCCTCAGCCTCCTGAGTAGCTGGGATTACAGGCACGAGCCACCATGCCCAGCTAATTTTTTTGTATTTTTAGTAGAGACGGGGTTTCACCATGTTGACCAGGTTGGTCTCGATTTCTTGACCTTGTGATCCACCCGCCTCGGCCTCCCAAAGTGCTGGGATTACAGGCTTGAGCCACCGCGCCCGGCCCGAGAGCTCATTTTTAAAGTTCATCTTCTCTGAAGGCTTTCCTATATATAAAAGCAACTGGAAAATTTATGTTTGTTTCATTGTTCTGCAACTAATATGCAACTGACCCTTTTGGTAGATACAGCATTTTTTTGTAACAGCAAAGCATTTATACACATAAAATGAAAATGAACATATAATTGACTAGGACTTGATTTTAAGGTAATAGACTAAGTCCCTCTAACAATAAATATCTAAGCACTCAGAGGAAAGAATGTAACAAGTAAAAATTGCATAGGACCCATAGGCTTTCCAGAAAGACTTTGAAATCCTCTAGCTTGCATATGAAAATTTATTGCAAATGGATTTTTACAGCACAGGGATGTTACTTAAAGAGCAATTCAGGGCTCAGTGTGATATTTAGATTTAATATTTTACAAGCTTTACAGTTAACTTCTTTTCATTCCTTCGAAGTACAAACAGGATGTAGTCTCCTAGTTGAATGAGTGTGTTAGCCTTCTTATTATTTATGATTTTAGAGAACAACTTAGTAGCATAGTGGAAAAAACACAGGATCTGCTATCAAAACACAGGTTTTCATCTCAGATCTGCCACTTAGCCAAAAGTCCTCAGACAAATTATTAGAGTGCTAAATTTAAGTGAAGAAATAATCTCTTAGTAACGGTGAGATAATGTGAACATTAATAAGTAGTTGCTCAATAATGTTAGGCAACTTCCAAACTAGTAATATCTAAGAAGAAATGAGACTTCCATGAATGCAATTTCATTTTTCAAGGGCAAGAAAAACTTTTTAGAAAAATTTGATTTGTTATGTAGTAATAACTTAAAATTCCCTTTGGTTGACAGTCTTTAGTAATGAGGTTTAGGCTTTACAATGTTTAAATACTTAAAGGAGTAACTTGATGATATCAGTGATCATAAAATACGAAAAGAGCATATTCTTCCTGTTAGTTTTACAGGAAAAGACTGTGTCTTTGTCTAATCTGAACAATTAGCATTTACTTCCATTAATTTTTCAAAGAATTAGCTAGATTTCTTTGACAAATATGTAATAATAAATCCTTATGAAAGAAGCAAGACTGGACTTCGGAAAATGTATGTTCTACTCACAAGTCTTCTATTTATTAATCATGTGATGTTAGGCAAAAGTTTTCAATATAATTTGATTAAAATACTTGTCCTATCTACTTCACAGAGCTATGCCAGTAAGGGTCAGGATAGCCTCATGACTGGGGACCAATCTGCACCCAGCTCCAGGGATCTCCATTGCCTTGCATAGGCCCCAGCGTCTGAAGTCTGCTTGTATCTTCGCAGTTTTCATAACCCATTCAAAATCTGTTCTTCATTCCTTAGCAACTGAACTGGCTGCAGGGTGAAATTCTCTCCATCTTCCTGCTCTTTATTTTCTGGACAACCTCTCAATGCTGTACATGTCTCATTCCCAGTAAAGGAAGAGAATTCAGATTAGATCTACAGACTGGCCACCTAGGAATTAGGAAGTGTTCCTTTAGATACAAAATTCATTAATGCAGAACTCACATCTTATCAAGGGAGAGCTAAATCTTAAAGAAACTGAAATTTATCATTGAAATTATTTATATATCCATGTTATGGTTTGAAGCATACGCAAAATAGCAGCAACAAAAACCCCACCACACGCTATCAGAGTTCTTTGGAACTCAAAATTCTTCCTGTTAATTTCATTCTAGTGGTAAAAGCATTTTTTCTACAAAGAAGTTAAAAAGCTTTTATACTCCCTTAAATATAAACAACATCAACCCAACCTGGCCTGTCCTATAACCTATTGCCACGTATCAATTTTGTTGCTTTTCTACCTAAGCTGTGCAGAAATTGGATACAGACCATTAGATTTGGGACAATGGTCAGGATTTTGTGACAGGGTTTTAACCAGGAAGGTCAAGATTAAGTAAGGAGTCACAGTAGGAGTTCTGAAAAGAAAAGAAAATGCAAGGTCTCCAAAGGGAAAATTTATGAGGCTTTGCAACAAATTTCATACACTTGATAATTTTGTTAAAATAATTTGTGTAATGGAGACGACTCAAATCTCAGAGCATGAAATTATCGTATTTTAGTCCAAACCTCCAAGTGCAAAACTCATTTCCAGAGAGCAACATATGACTTTTAGAAGGATATTCTTTCTAGGGTCCAAAAAGAATCTTATATCTTTGCTTGCAATGATTGTCCACAGAGATGTGGCTTCTCTCATGTTGCTGGGAGTGATTTTATGAAGCATAAAGGTAAATGCATTAGGTTACAAACTGCTGAACAGAAGACTTGTTTTAAGGGCAGAGACATGTTCTGTTTCTTATATACTGATCACAGTTCATGTCAGCATGGGTTTCACGTGGCAATCACAAATACAAAAGGCCAGTGCTTCTAAGCTGATCAGGCAGCGGAGGAAGGGGGTGGCAGTCATGCTGTGTCATGGTGGGATCTCTTTTGTTGCTGTTATGTTTTACTCAGAGAAGTGATATTTTACACTGCTTTAATAATCAAAATTATCTTCACAACTGCTGATAACAAACTAAAAATATTGCTTGGCTATCATTTCATTTCCTAGTGCTATCCTAATTTTCTTTTCCAAGTTGCTATGAGGGGAAAAGGAAAGAGAGAGGATAGGGAAGAGAAAATGAATCACATCATTCACAAATCCTGAATAATGATTCGCAATACATTAATACATAGGATTAATGAAAATGACAAGTCATGATGCTTAACTTTATGTCTCAGCTTAGCTAGGCTATGGTGCTCAGATGCTTAATCAGACACCAGCATCTACGTTACTGAGAAGGTATTTTTAGATGTGATTAACATTTTAATCTGTAAATATCCAGGAAAGCAGACTGCTGTCCATAATGAGGATGGGTCTTATCCCAACAGTTGAAGGCTAAGGTAAAGACTGAAGATCAAAGAATTTGACCTCGAGACTACAACATAGAAACTGCCTGAGCTGCCAGCCTGCTAGCTTGCCCTTGTCCTGGGTGACCTAAAATTTGGATTAACTGCCCCCACAATTGTGTGAGCTAATTCTTTAAAATACAACTCTCTTCTCCCTCAGAGAATGAGAGTTCTGTAACTGAAAAAAGAGCCCTAGCATAACTAACTCTATTTTGCTCTAATCTCCCCAGCATGTGGTGAAATCTTTTAGGTTAACAGCCTTTGCATGTGCTTACCTCTGCACACAGGCCAAACTAAATATGGGAGGAATTTGGTTTCTAGTTTAACTTTAAAGCAAGGATGACAGTAGTCCCTTCCCAAAACTAACTCCCAAGAAGATAGCATGCACACAAAAGTAACACAAGTAACGACGTTATTACATGTGAGATTTATAGGAGCATTGTGACCTAAGGAAAAAGAAGTTTCACCCAGATATCTGTGATCACAATCTCTTCCTTTTCCTGCTTCTCATAACATAAAAGGAGCTTAAACTCCTACTAACTTAAGATGATTCTTTAGGACATTAGTCCACCATCTTCTCAGTCTTCTGGTTCTCCAAAACAAAGTGACTTTCCTTGCCCCAACACCTTGCCTCTCAACTTATTGGCTGTTATGCAGCTGGAGGTACAAGACTTAAACTCAGTCACAGTTATAACTCATTATCATCTTTCAAACAGACTTTTACAATGGGCTCCTGACTTCTGTCTGTCTCCTGCCTCCCCCTCATTCATTTATTCTCCTTACTCTTTTAAAGTAATATGTTTCAAAAGCACCTCATTCATAAATTTATTTCCATATTCCTGGATGCATACAGGGTACATTCTAAGTTCCATAACACAGCATACAAGCCATTCTTTGTTTGCTCCCTTGTTTGCTTCCTTCTCTCCTCTCCTGCCACGAAAATGTAACTGCTTTTTATTCTCCAGTCATAGAGAAATGCTTTTGTTTCCTCCTAACTCATGATACCACTTCCACATCTGGGCCTTTGCCCATGTTTTGTCATCTACTGACGTTCCTCTTGCACTACTCCTCTTGGAGTACACATTCCTACCTAGAATACATATTTTCCTCTTTCCTAAAAGAATTAAGACATCATCTTATGCAGTCACTCACCTCCAGTACACTGACTCTACAGTCTGGGCCAACCCCGAATCTGCATATCTGATTTTCTGTCTCTTACCTCTACATCTCAATATCCTCAGCTAGACTGTGAATATGCAAAAGCATGAACTGTACCTCCCTCTCTGCCTCATCAACACCTAACCCAATAGCTTGTCAGGGAGCATGTCCTAATCAAGACTGTGTTGAATAGACACTTTATTCTTTTGGTTCAGCTAGGTTAAAATTAACTTTCATAGTAGCTTATGTAAATAAATATCTTTCTTTATATATCTCATCTCCAGAGTTCAAACTATGCAAAAGTATCTTTTTATTTGTTTTGGAATACAATTAGGATATGTAGTATTCAGACAAAAAAAAATGGATTATCATTCCTGCTTAGGCTTAGGTGCTTCTAGACTAAGAAATGCAATTCCCAGATTCAGAGTGAATCTAAATAATTTAGGCATAGAATATATTTAAATTTCCAAATGGCGTTCATTTTTAAAATGCCCTGACATTTATGGGGTCATTTTCTTTTAAAAGCATGCTGAACTTTAAGAAGGAAATGAGCATGATGATCACTTTTTTAAGTATCTTTTTTAAAGTAACATAGTAGCATCGAGCTAAAAAAGTCATTGTGGTTCCAGCCTAGCATCCTCAATTTTTAGCAAATGGAACAGTTGAAGCCTAAGGATTTTGAGTAATGTGACCAAAGGCACAAAACTGGTTAGGTGGAGAGCCTGGACTAGAACTTTGCCCAAGAGAGTTCTATCACATCAGTTACTTGTCCATTACTCTCCTATCAGCTGCCTGTCTATTACCACAGGCTCTAACATAACCTACTTATATTTTAAAAATTACACAAAATGCCTTTAGTATTATACGCAAAAGAGACATGCTTATAATTTTTCTCATATATTGATAATTGGAGACATTTTTCTACTATGAAGTCTAATTCACTACAATAACTTTGTGCTTGCCTATCAATATTTTTCCAAAGCAATTTAAGCATCAGTGAATCACTGATAGGTACTATCCAGAAATACAAATCATTTGACATATCCCAGAGCAAAAAAAAAATAACATTTTATGGGATTACCAAGTATTGCCTTTTTCTTGGAACTAATATTATACAGAGATAAAATTTAAAGACATGGCTTTTTGTACTGTGAGACAATAGCTTCTAAGAGATACTTAAAATATGAAGACAGGACATATCGTAGGTACCTTTTTTCCTTCCTCGCATCTATGAGGAAGAAGAAAATTTAAACACATTACAAATCTGGCGATTTTGTGAGCCATTTTTTATGGCCATTCTTAGAAATTTTTCAGGACTTTTATTTTTTGTCAATTCTCATAAAGTTTTCAGGATTTTTTGAAAAAGAGGATCATTATAACAAAGAGAGAAGAAAGAAAGAGGAAAGAATTTGTGTTAGAGGTGATATGGGTAAATACAGAGGCTAGAAGCAATTGAAGAAAGAGGGATAGGTAGCAAGAGAAGGATGGGAGAGAGAAAGGGAGAGAAAATTGTGATCGCTGAAAGAGTTCAAAGTTAATAGGAAATGCGAGGAGGAAAATAGATGAAGAAATGGATGTGTCGGAAGGAGAATTTACTTTTCTTGTATAATTTCAATTCAGTCTAAACACACCATCCCTTCCTGTCCTTTGGTCAGTGACATAGCGTTTTGGCTTTTATTTCCTGTCCTTTGTCATATCAGACTCTCTAGGATTCGGGCTACCATCTTTGACTCCTGCTACATCCATTACCACCACCAATCCCAACCAGAAGGTAGAGATTGCTCCAAGGTTGTACCTTTGACTCCTAACGTACTTGAGTACACTCAGGGAAGTGTTTTTTCTTGCTTCCTACCTGCCTTTCTCTGCACAACACCTCCCCCAAACATTCTCTTTTTCATTACTATTCTTTCTCACAGGGGAAAAAAAAAGAGATTTCTTTGGAGTGCCACTGCTCAATAAGAAATATCATTTTGGCAAACACTTTCATAGAATATGCTTCATAGCAATTGATTGGGACTTTAAAAGCTATGAGATTTGACAAGTTGTGCTTTCCTACATAATTGTGGTGTGTCTCAAGTAGGGTTTGAAGTTATGAAGCCAAAAGGAAAATGATTTTAACAACCTTAAATGTTAGATGACTTGTTTAGAATGTTCTTGTTAGAGACTCACTGCTGTAATGAAGTGGATTCTTTTTACATAAATAATAGAAAAAGTCAGAAGTTCACTCAGTGTTTTGATGATATACTTGACCTAACTCGACTTTATCAGTAATAAGCATTACAACGGCTTCAGTGTTAAGTACAATTACAAAATCACTTAAAAATATGAATCTGACAAGAAATAAATTAGATAAATTGAGCTATTAACATTAAATAAACCCATGCAGTAAAATGTAAGTGTATTTCATGTATTTACAGCTGTTATTGCAGTAATTTGGAGTGCTGTGCCTGGCAGACTTTCTATTACAAACTAAGAAAAATAAGAGCTTGCTGCAAGAATAAGATTAGCAAAAGCATTATATAATCTTTAACTTATTAGCATATGTAAAAATTAGTGTGTAATCCAACATATGGCAGTCAATAAAAGAAATTCAATTTTTTAAGTAAGGGAGAAGAATGGGTTTTTTTTCTTTCCCATTTATCATTTCCAGTATAACATTTTTTTCCTTGTATGTTGAACTTCAGAAATAGCCCCAAATTTCATTTTCATCTTTAGCGTGTATTTCACAGATGAAACATGAGCCTTATCTTACTCACTCTGCTGGGAAAAGTTTCAAATTCGTATCTTCCTCCTAGACCTGCACACCAAAATTTAGATTAAGGTGGACACTAAACATCCAGCAAATCTACATAGAGAGCCCCATAAACTCTTGCAGCTCAAGAGAGGTACATGATAAAATATACCGTATTTCTCTTTAAAACCCTTTTGATAGATGCAGGAGACAGACAAATGCCTAGGCAGATAAGGAAGTATCCCCAGAGAATCTTTGACTGGTCCCACAAGTGTTTACACCTGATGTTTTTATGCAGATAAGGGGACAGGCACAGGGTTTTGTCTGGACATGCCCACACAGGACTGGAAGCCTGTATGCACTGGGGGACTGGGATAGAGCTACCATGAATTCATGCCTTAAGCAGGGGGAAAAACCTGGCTTCCTTGGCTTGTGTGTGCTGGCCTGGTTTTCAGTCTGTGTGGTGAGATCCTGTTGGCAGGAACCCTACTTGCTTTGCTGAGAGCTTTCTTTTCACATAATAAGTCTGCCCTCTTCACCCTTCAATGTGTTCACATGCCTAATTTTTCCTGGTCATGAGACAAGAACCCAGATTTCAGCCAACTAAGCAGCAGAAAAATCCTGTGTCACTTTTCTCCTGATATGACCTGTCTCAGTTGATGGTGCACCTGTAAGAAACCCAGACGTCACTCTCCCTCTCTCTCCACACAATACTCAGTGAAAACAAATTCTTTAAATGTACTCTCTCTCAGGTCAGGACTCCATCATCTTTCTTATGAAAACAGTAGTTTTTGACTGGGCTTTTATTGCATACTTGCTCTTTCAAATCTAGACTTCACATAGCCATCAGAAGGATCTGATATCTCTCAGAATTAGCACAGGTTAGATAATTATAATTTTATATAGTATTCTAATGCTCCTTTCTCTTCAGTTTCTGTACTATGAGCAAGAATTAAGTAACATTTTCCTTCCCCTTCAACTTTATGGATTATACTATTTTCTTAATGCTTATCTTTATATTATTTAAGCATCCTAATGCATGCATTGCCTAACGTATATGTTTTAAATTACATCTTTGAGCCTCAGCTTTATAAATCCACATTCTTACACAGTCTTCCACTATTGCTCCTCCTTTCTCCCCACAAGTCCAGCCTCTAAAAAATATGTAATTTTTACATTGTCAGGGTTTATAACTTTTACATTCTTTTTTTTTTTTGCAACGGTAATTCTCACACCTGTTTTAGTTTTTTCTCCTATATTTAATCGGATTCACTACCAGTTTTTATTAAATTTGTTGTGAGCTGGAATTTATCCCATTATTTAATCAGAGATCATGGAAACTGTGCTCATTGATTTTTTTTTTTTTTTACGTGTTCAAAAACAGTGTATCTGTTGTCTTTATATCTGACAGACATTTTGCTTGCTTTGGTCTAAATGTCAGTCATATATATATTTATATATATTTTTTGAGGACTTCACAGACATTGTTCCATTGACTTTTGGGTCCTTACTATTGCTATGGCTAAATATAAGACAAAATTATTTTTTCTGGCTCATAGATAACTTGTATTTCATCTGTATATTAAGTGAATATCTTTGCCTTGAGAATTTAGTAACTTTACTAGGTAGGCTATGCTTCTCAACTGCAATTATTGTTTGTTAATTTCTCCCAATATATGTTTGGTGCATTCATTTTGTAGATTCAAACCTTCTATTTCTCTGGAAAATAGTCTTCGAATGTATTGTTCAAAGGTTTTCCGATCCATTATTTTAGTTATTTTTTTCAGAGATTCCAACAACGTACATTTTATTTATGTAGAATTCTTTTTAAGATTCAGGGAATCCACGTACAGGTTGGTTAAACGGGTATATTGTGTGATGCTGAGGTCTGGGCTTCTAATAATCCCATTGCCCAAGCAGGGAACCTAGACCCCCACAGGCAGCTTTTCAGTCCTTGCTTCTCTCGCTCCCTCTCCCCTTTTTGAATCTCCAGTGTCCATTGTTTCCATTTTTGATCCCAGCAACACACATTTTTGATTGCCTGCTATTTTCTCTTTTATCCTCCTCAACTCTTCATTTCTGCTGGGTTTCTTCTCCAGCCTGTCCTCTAGTAAAATATTTTCCTCTGCCGTTTTTTTTTAATCTTGTTTTTTTTCTTATTTTTTATTTTCTTTCAGCATCTCTGTAAAGACTCCTTTTCAATCATTTATTTTATTTCAGTGGAGACAGAGAGGGAGTGACTCCTGGCCTTGTTCCAGGCAGATATTCAGTGAAATTCTTTAAGACATAAGATTTCCAGTATAATTATTATTATTATTATTTTAGTTTCTGCCTAGCCAGCTCCTTAGAAGCCCCAATACTGCTCATAATGCCTCATCTCTCTCCATCCTTCCTGCCTCACTGAAGGACTCTGTGTGTAAACCTGGCCTGGCCTCCCTGCACCCAGTGTCAAATGAGTCCACAGAAGTTCCCAACACCAGCCTGAGCATCGTGCCCTTCTCCAAAAAGTTGGTTGCCAGTGTATGTTACAGACTGAACTGTGCAACCCCAACCCCAGACCAAAATTTATATATCATAACCCCCAGTACCGCAAATGTGACTGGTTGGGAGATGGAGCCTTTAAGGAGGTAATTAAGTCAAAGGTTATTAGGGCGAATCCTAATCTAATATAGCTGGATTCTTGAAAGGAAGAGACGATTCAGACACAGACATGATGCACAGAGGGAAAACCATGTGAAGACGACACAGGGAGCAGAAGGCAGCCACCTGCAAGTCAAGCAGAGAGGCCTCAGCAGAAGCAATGCTACCAGCACCAGGATCTTTGACCTCTAGCCTCCAAAATCAAGAGAAAATAAACTTCTGTTATTGAAGCCAGCCAGTGCATGCCACTTTGTTATGGCAACCCTAGCAAACTCATACAGTATGCTTCTCAAAAGGTGCTCCCTATTTCAAGATTAAATTTTCAGAGATGTGTGGTGGCTAAATCATCTTTCTGTGCCTTCCCACATCCCAAAATGACCTTCACTGTGTTTGAAAGCTTTCTTTCATATATTATGCCTGGGGGCTACAAATCTCTTATAATGCATCTGAAAATGAAGCTTTCGTCAGATTTTTGTATTTCTGTATTTACAATGTGATTTTCAAATGACAAAAGGAGTAACGTCATTTATTGCATTTTAAAATCAGAAGTCTGAGATGCATTTTTACTTACTTTATCTTTTTGGGTTTTTTTTTTTACTTTTTAAGTGTTTTAACTTTTTTAATGTTTTTATCTTAAAGAAACCTAGTTTATAACAGTTGGCTACCCCTACTTTTATCAGAGATGACTGGTGGAGATGTACATTTTTGGAATTGGCCAGATCCAGTGGCTTATTTTTTTTTTAACCCTCAATAAAGCATGAGAAAGATAAAAAGGCAAAAAGGAAGATTTGAGAGAACAGAAAACATAGAGGTTTGTATTAAGTATTAAAGAGAGGGTCAGAATAAAGAAATACAACACATAGTGAGATTTCCAGCATGTGTTGTGTACCAGTTTGTAATTAGTGATAATGAAGGGAACGTACACAAGCTGTCAATTTGTAGGATTTTTCTTAACAACAGCAATTTCCTTAAGAGGAGTTTAGAATGGGACAGAAAAGGCAGGTAATGGGATGTAACCAGGGTTACAGATATGCTGTGCAAGGTCAGAGACAGAGATGCAAAGGCACAGATCACTATAAGGAACTGACTTCAAAAAAGAAAAAGGAACCCAAGGTTGAATGAGGAAAAAAGTAAATACCAAAGCTGCCCAATGGGTTGAGATACTATAATGTCCTGTATCGTTATTTAGCTCTGTTGCTTTTATTATTCTTGCTTTTTAACTGGAATGTATTTTTCTTAAAAGTAAGAACTGCATGTTAAATATGTTATATATTTGGTAGAGACAACGGAATTTAGTTTGATTTGTTTTGAATCCCTCTCCCAGGCAGCATGGTCTATATTAAGTACTCTATAATAAACACATGTTGGTTAATTAATAGATATATATATATATATTGTGTGTGTGTGTGTTATAGGGGTAGGGGTGTGTGTATGTGTGTTACAGGAGTAGGGGTGTGTGTATGTGTGTTACAAGAGTAGGGGTGTGTGTGTGTGTGTGTTTGTGTGTGTGTGTGTTTAAATTGTTAAGAGGCCAGGCACGGTGGCTCAAGCCTGTAATCACAGCACTTTGGGAGGGCAAGGCAAGTGAATCACAAGGTCAGGAGTTCAAGACCAGCCTGGCCAACATTATGAAACCCAGTCTCTACTAAAAATATGAAAAATTAGCTGGGTGTGGTGGTGGGCACCTGTAATCTCAGCTACTAAGGAGGCTGAGGCAGAAGAATCACTTGAACCCAGGAAACAGAGGTTGCATTGAGCAGAGACTGCAACACTGCACTCCAGCCTGGGCTGCAGTGCGAAACTCCATCTCAAAAAAAAAAAAAAAAAAAAAAAAGAAAGAAAGAAAAACTGTTAAGAGAGAGAGATGGGGGAGAGTGGTGGAGGGAATTTCCAAAACACTGAGTTATAGAAATTACTAAATCCATGCAAAGGTCAGAAAGATTGAGACCTCTTTTTTCATTCTTGTACACTGGGACATGTGGCATAGAATATAAACATGTCCAGTGCAGAGGTATGGCAGGGTGAACTGGAAGCAGGAATGACATTTCAATACTTATTTGTCTGCAATTTACATCTATTATCCCTGAGAGGACCTTTGTTGCTTTGAGGTTGTTTCTCTTCCTACCTTCTTATTAAGTCAATATGACCTAAAGAACCACTAATGGGGCTCTAATTGAATAAAGCAACAGTTCTTTCATCATTGCCCAGTTGACTTTCTGTCATATCTAAAAATGACCTTACTTTGAAAAGCTGACTTTGAAGATCGTTTATGTACAAAAGGTTTACTCAGACACTATTTAAATGTTTAGCATTTTTAAAAAATAAACTGGAAGTCAAAGCACTGGATGTTACTGTCTGATTTTACTTTATTCATTGAATTTCCTACTACAGACAAATTTCCGTGTGAGAACAGGAAGGCTCATTTTTCTATAGGCTTATGAACTAATAGTCATGTTGAAATGAAATATCTACCAGTAAAAGTGGATAGATCTTAACACAAACAGAATAATACAAAACAGACTCACAGATGCCCAAGGAAATTGGAACTGTAAAATGAAAGCAAGAGAACCACAGATGATAAACTTCCATATCAATTTCCCACCTTTCTCTGGTCAGTTATGGATCTATTAACTTCCCATGTTTTTAACGAAAGCTAAATCAAACTATAAACCTTGTAATCAATGGAGAAAGCATAGAAACAGATCATCTCTCCTCAGAATAATGGTATCACTAATTTTTAGATGTATAATTCACATACTCCAAATTTTCTTCATTAAACAAAATGTCTTAGGTAAATTATTTGCCAAATTAAAAATTTCCTGTAGTTCCCATTCTCCTAAAATGGCCTCTAAAAATATGGGAATTTAGTTAACTGATGAGTTTATTGCTTCATTAAAGTAATAACTTTTTTGCCATGTCTATATATGAGAAATCAATTCATTATAATTATTACTATTATAATTAGAGATAGGGTCTCATTCTGTCATCTAGGCTGGAGTACACTGGCTCCATCACAGCTCACTGCAGCCTCAACCTCCCAGGTTCAAGCAATCCTCCCACCTTAGCCTCCTGAGTAGCCAGAGCCACAGGCATGTACTCTCACATCCAGCTAAAATGTTTTTTCTTTTTCTTTTTCTTCTTTTTGTAGAGATGGGGTTTCCCTATCTTCCCCAGGCTGGTCTCTGATTCTTCGGCTCAAGCAGCCTTCCCAACTCATTGCTGGGATTACAGGTAAGGGCCACTGCACCTAGCCAAAAACTTTTTTGCTTTAAATAGTTAATTCTTCCCCATGTTCATGGTCCTTGACTTTTAGGATTGTTGTGTTCTAGTCATTTATGTTCAGTTACTATTTTGCAAAAAATTAACTCATCACAAAATATTCTCCTGACCATTAGAACATTGAAAATATTTATCATGTCTTTTGGAAAATTTTAGAAACTGTTTCTCTGCCTGGTTTAAAATTTTAGCTGGTAAATCTTCAAAAAAAAAAAAAGTTCTTTTTTTTTTTTTGAGATGGAGTTTCGCTCTGCCACCCAGGCTAAAGTACAGTGGCATGATGTCAGCTCACTGCAACCACCGCTTCCTGGGGTTCAAGCCATTCTCCTGCCTCAGCCTCCTATGTAGCTGGGATTATAGGCATGTGCCACCATGCCCAACTAATTAATGTATTTTTAGTAGAGATGGGGTTTCACCCCGTTGGTCAGGCTGGTCTTGAACTCCTGACTTCATGATCCACCCACCTAGGCCTCCCAAAGTGCTGAGACTACAGGCATGAGCCACCACCCAGCCCGCAGTTCCATTTTCAAGAAAAATATGGAATTCTGACTGGCATATGGTTATTAATGTTCTTTAGATGAATTTTGTACGTGGTCACTGTTCTGTGTTCTTTATAGATATCATAGATATCTTATTTTGATAAATACTTCCAAGATGTACTTAAAGACAAATTTTAAATTCGGCATATTGACATATTAATCATTTTATGTCTGTTATGAATTATAACACCCCAGAGATTATTGACAAGATGTCACTGCTTATTCAGATGAACAAAATAAATGTGCAAAGACATTAAATAAGTTATTCAAAGTAATGAAGCTATCAATATTAGAAGATTTTCCAAAATATCAGGATCCTGGCCGGGCATGGTAGCTCATGGCTATAATCCTAGCACTTTGGAAGGCCGAGGCTGATGGATCACCTGAAGTTAGGAGTTAAAGATCAGCCTGGTACCATGGTGAAAGTGCATCTCCACTAAAAATATGAAAATTAGCTGGGCATGGTGGTGTATGTCTGTCTGTAGTCCTAGATACTCAGGAGGCTAGGGCAGGAAAATCACTTGAACCCGGCAGGTGGAGGTTGCAGTGAGTCAAGATCATGTCATTGCCATTGTACTTCAGCCTGGATGACAGAATGAGACCCCATCTAAAAAGAAAAAGAAGAAGAAGAAATAATAATAATTAGGATCCTATGTCTTACAAAACTAAGAACATATTTTTAAAGCCATTTAGGATTTAATATGTGAGTTTCACTTAGCAGAACCCCAATATCTGACACTGATAAGTTGAAGACTGACTTTATCTTATGAAACCATACCAAATGCCTCTCCTCGTTCTCTTAGCTTCATTAGCAATGGTCAGTGTAATTCAGTGGCAATAATTATGATTATGTGCCCCATCTAGTATGTGCCAAGTGACCATGTAATCTGAGAGATACACATTATCTAATTTTATCCTCAAAATAAGTCCAGGAGATCTATGCAGTCGATTATCCCAGTTTTGATGAAGAAAATGAGCCTCAGAAAGTTAAATAACTTTGATGAATGTAGAAATCTGATAGGAGGTGAAGCTAATATTTGACCCATGTTTATTTAACAACAAAACCCAGACCCTACGTAGGGTTATTTAATTTTAACATCCTTAAGTCCTATATTCTCATTTGTAATTCCCATTTGAACTTTCTGATAATCCCCTCAATGCCTAGCACCTTAAATTTGTAAATTACCATTCACTTACAGAAAGGGGCAATGATCAGGAAGCCTGCTTATGTAGACACTTAGATACACCTACTGAAACCTACGACTCCAATACATGATGGCTCCATTCATCAGGAAAACAAAAACAAGAAAGTCTTGTTTTCAGGTTCCAACAATACAGAAATTAATTCCCTAGGAGTGGCATTGTCAATTTCACTAAAACAGGAGGATGTAGAACATGTCAATATCTGCTCAATCTAATTCAGAATCTTTAGGTAACCTGACAGATTGGCCATTGCAAGGAAATAACACCTGACAGACAATCCGTCTGTAAAAATTAGCTCCAGAGCAAGATGAACCATAATGTACATTTTATTTTGCTTGATTTCTCATGGATATTCTAGCCACCAACTTTGCTACTCCTTTTTTCCTCTCTTGCCCACTCATCTCCCCTAGTTATAAATCCACCATTCTTCTGACAAGGGACTTCTCTCTACATTTTGCCAAGTCAAGACACTTTCAAAGGCAGCGTCTATCATTTGTGTCTGCGTACCCCTGCCGGTATCTCTCCCACCCATCATCACCAATCCTCCTGCTGTGAACAAAAACCATGCATGCTACAAAATGTAGGTTTATAATGTTCTTTTTATCTGCTGTTCTGGAATGAAATTATATTCTTCTGCATTTAAGAACATACTTTCCATGTGCTATTTTTAATTAATAAACGTCTGCTCCTAAAACCTGGTGATTTTGCAAAATCTAATTCATTTCCATGGATGTTACATAATAAAATCTAAACTTACTTAGCATTCTTTAGAAAAAGAATACTATTTAACAAGAGTAGTAATTTTAAAAGGGTACATTCTAACAAGCAAAACATTAAAATCCTAGGGTAAATTGAAAGATGTAGCAACATCTTAACAATATAACAATCTCTCCTTAGGTCTCTGCATTCAAAAATCAGGGAAATATTTTGCATATTCTGAAAACTATACTTTGGTTACTAAAGACACATATAAGCTTGGGTTTGGAAAAGAACATGCATGTAACTTATTACAATCAGCTCCTCTTAGACGTGAGTCCAGCTCTGCCCTTGATTCAATACCTACTGAATAAGTATCTGAACATATGTCTTGCAGAGTTTAATCATATTAATCCTGTTCCATTTTCTCTTCTACAATCCAATATTTTAAGTGATTGATTGGCTAATTGACCTGACTTGATCATTTCCACAATGTTTACATATTGAAACTGCACATTATACCTCATATATTTAATTGTTAATTAAAATAATTCTGTAATTTAAAAAATAATTGTATTTTTTTAATTAGACCCCCACAAATCTTTACTTATTTCTCAACTGCTTTGTGGACTTTCAATATTTTCAAATATAAGGATTCTTTAAAACTCACTGAAGCAAATTTTTTTTTTCTCTACATTATCTTTCTGGAGTAATCTTGATCTATTTTCCAGCCAGGTGGAAACTTCAGTCAAGGAAGAGTTCAACTATGTTAATGAATTTCTGAATGTCTTACATTGTACATGTTATATATAAAGAAGGCATCCTTTTCATTGTCTATAGGCCAGCTTTGGTGAAAAGGAAGTGATTAATCAGCTCATCTTCTCAGAAGATAACATGACACAGAAGAACATGGGATTTGAATTCACACATGAGATTTAGCTCATATTTGTACTAAGTTTTGTGCTATGAATGTAGAATTAAGTAAATCATGTAACTACTCTGTACTTTTGTTTCCCTATCTCTAAAATGAGGATAATAAAATCTACTGTATAGGACTACTATAGAGATTAAAAATACCCAACACATGGTCAGTGCTACAAAATTGTCAACTCATGGAACTCTGCTAGATATAGTAAAGTTCAACCAAAATCTACAGTATGCATTAAGAGGCTCAGAACATTTCAATCTGATTTTGGAGATGATGCGTGACTTTTCCAGTATTTCCTTTGTACTTCTCAGCACAGTGCCATGTGCATGTTGGAATAGCTACATATGTTACGTTAATATCAACATCCCTGCTATAGACAGAAATGTGACAGGTTCTCAACATCCCAAACACTGGTTTTTTATTCCCCACGTTGCTTGTGGCATGTTTTTGAAAATTTGAGCGGCTTAATGCATTTCTGCTGATAGACAAAACTCAACTGATTCCAAAGTATTTTTGGATAAAGTTGCAATGACTGAACTTTCATTGGGAATAAATCTCTTAGACATGGGTATACTAAATAGCTTGCCAGAAAATTTGACGGTGTTTATTTAATAAGATTGATTTTATTTTCCGACACTGTATTTAATTATTCATTATGAAAGTCTCCTTTTTACATGGGTTCAGCTCAACTAGTATTAGCATATTATTAATAAAGCTTCAAAGAATGAAACAAGAGGAGAGTCAACTCCTTAAGTTTACTCAGAGTATGAAGTCATTTTCTGCAAATAAGCTATCATAACCTAACACAACAGTCCATTAAGAAAATATGAGGCTTAGTATGTATGTATTAAGCTGTCTTACTATTTTCCATGTAAATTAACGTCAGAGATTTTTCTTTAAAAACATTCACCTAAAATGCTATTTTTTAGTAACTACCATTACCATGTAACTCATATGTCATTTTTTACTCTCTCCATGTTGTTAACAAAACAGAAAAGGAATAATTTAAGTGTCCAACAGCCAACTTATGTCTCAAATAACCAATCATACTGAACAGAGAAAGGATCTAAAAGCATAAAATACCATTTTCTGAGTATTTACATGCAGTGTAACATGCATGACACTTTATATCTGTTAGAGTTTGATCGTACTGACTATCTATGTTTTACAAAAGGTAACTGAGATTAGTTAAGAATGTGCCTAAATTTTCACACACAGTAAACGTTAAAACTGAAATTCAAGCTCTTTCATCTATGGCACAAGAATATGCCATTTAAAGAAAATTGTCTATGAAATGTCTATGGTGTTTAGAATGTTAATTTTCTGCCGTCCAATTACATTAATTCTGCTTAAAGGTATTGTATTTTAAAATATTAACACATTTTTCTGTAACCACTTCAGAAAAATGTATTGTTTCTTTACAATAAATTATTTTGCCACAATTTGTTGGGAAAAGCACAATTGCAATGTATGTATTTTATATAAATGGATATGTTAATTCTTGAATAAACATCAGAGTGTAGAATTGTTTAAATAAAAGATGTTTTCATAAACTAGACGTTTGAGACTTAAAGCTAGGAGACATATGAGTTCCTCTCTAAAAAAGAATAGATCCCTGGTGAGAAAACTGTTGTCCCTTGCAAATACAATGACCTTTTCCCCCTGTACTCATATAAGCCTCTTTGATTAGTCTACCATGAGGCACAGACATCATTCTTACTGATTGCTTAGTCCCTGAACTATCAATGTGTCATAAAACACACACTATGCTCCAGAAAACTATCAGAGAAATAGACTCAACTCACATGACCCTTGCACCGCAATTGCAAACAAATAATGGTTTGTTTTAGCTTTCCTTTTAGAAATTATAGGTAAAAGCCAGTATTTTAAATTTCTTATATTCATTAGAATTTAACCACATCATTGAGTCATAGGTGCTCCTAATTTTCATAAGAGTAAACACCATCCATTGACTGAAGTTATTTGCATATATGATATTCATTAGCAACATGTCTTACTGCATAAACAATGGAAAAAAATGATCTCCAACTTATTTAAAGCCTAACATTAAAATGTTGGTTTGTTTCCATAGTTATATACTATAAATGCCTAATATAATTTTAAAAACAAGCACATATTATTAATCTGGATACTACAGGCTAATGATTTGATACAAAAATAATGTGTAAACCATTACCAGTTAATATTCATTTCTTTGATTTCTCAATCTCTTTTATTTCCATTGCTATTATACTAAGTAGACTAGGAATGAATCGATTTTAACATGTTCAAATGAGTATAATGATAATTTCAAGATTTCTCCTGTCTGACTGGGATATGGACAACTAAAATACTTCTTCAATTTAAATGAAGGTAAATTTCTTAAAACATCCTCCTATAAAAATCTAAAGACTGGCGTATGGTAGCTCACCTATCGTGTGTGTGTGTGTGTGTGTGTGTGTGTGTGTGTGTGTGAGAGAGAGAGAGAGAGAGAGAGAGAGAGAGAGAGAGAGACTTTCCAAAAAATGAAGTTTTACCATACAATGATACTCATGTAAAGAATCTGAATGAAAAATTAACTTTCATCAAGTTTATAGTAAAGATTGAGAAATAAACGCATATAATCAAGAACTCTAGCTCCAAGCCATTCACAACCTTGGCACTTTTCACCTGTTTGTCCTTCAGCGAGCTACGTAATCTCTGTGTGCTAGAGCTCATAATCATAAGACTCATCTCATAAATGTATTTTGGGGACTGGAGACATGAACAGAAAGTGATTACAGCTGCATCATGTACACAACAAGCACTCAATATAGCTTAGCTATTGTTGTGGATCATATTGTTTCAATGTATCTATCAAAATGGAGTAATGCAATTTTAACTGATGGATGAACTTACTGCAGAGTGAGTTAATACTGTGTTAAGTAGAGGACTGATGAGAAAAGAACAATCAAGTATGTATACATTTTTCCACTAAATATAGGTCAAATATATGAGATAATATCGTTATCAAGGCATCTAAATTCAAAGCCTGTGGCTTAATCAAGGTAGTAAAAACTGTAACTTTTGGTATTACCTCATAAGTAATCAGTCAACATATTCTTTTCATGCCAACTTTTCAGTTACTGACAGAGTGTCTTAAAAATGGAAGCATGTTTCTCAGAGAAAAACATTGGCTGAATGTTACAGTTCATAGACAAAGGTCATGATATCCCTAAGAAGCAAATTTAGTCAATCACAATTTTCCCATTTTACTTACTGATCCAAAAGTTATAAGACATATTGGAAAGGTGAACAAAAAATACCATGTATTCTGGCCAAACCGTACTGCTTAATCTTTAAAATTAACACTTGAGGTTTGACTTAAATCCTACTGAATATAGTTTCTGAGCCTAATATCTATGCATTTTTCCATATTTCAACTTCATGCTAATATGTGGCAACACCCCTGGGTGTGGAAGCTCAGAGAATGCTGGAGAAGAAAGAGCTGTTAAGTCATGCCTAATTAGGCTGCTCCTGGGCTGCACCCAGGAGGGAACAAATCCAAAGGTCCCCATTTCTAGAAGTACAATTCAAACACAAGCATATTCCTAAAGGAAAGAAATCTATGCTCTCATGTTAGTAATTAAGACGAAGATTAAGAGCCAGAGAAACTGATTAATCAAGACTTCCATCTGGAAGGTCTCCAGCAGGTGGAAAGTAGGAAGGTAAAGCCAAACGTTGATAGGAAGCAAATAGATGGTTAATGACGTGTGGGTCGATAAAAGGGCTAGTTTGGAACGAGTCTTACCATCTCTTCTTATCCTTTTTGTTTTTGTGCCAAACAGGTGTGTGGAAGTCTAAAGAATGAAGGGTTGCACAGTTAATTTAAGGAGCTAGAAATTTAAAATCATAATCTTCCAAGGGAAATGCTAAGTAGCCAAAATACAATCTGGACATCTTTCTTTATAGGTGACCTGGATTTTTCCTTGAACAATTAAGACTGATTACTTTGATTCTGCACATTAATTTTATGACATCTACTTGATTGATAGTTATATATTTAGAATGAAAATGGAGTAATTTAACTGTTTTTATATTAAAATAAATATTTTGCTTTATTAGCATAGACATATTTGAACCGATAATCTCTTTTCTCAGACATCTTTTCTTTACACTTTTGGCTAGGATAGACGGTAGATGGATATACACTATAAACAAACATTTATTTATTTTTCTTTTAGAGATGAGGTCTCATTATGTTGTCCAGGCTGGCCTAGAACTCTGGGCTCAAGTGATCCTCCCACCTCAGCCTTTTGAATAGCTGGGGCTAAAGGTGTGTGCTACTACACCTAATCCAACAAACTTTTGACTAAGATAATTCAATCAAACAAAGACTTTTCTCCTGAATCTTAAAAGAAAATTTTTATCTTTTCACTACTTTTTACATTCACTGATATTCTTAGAAATCCTCATCATTCTGGAAGACTTAATCATTTAATGCCATGTAAGATTTTATTCTATATGCATGCCTTAGGCTTGAGGGTAAAGATTAAAATATCTCAAAGTGTATACCAAATAAAAATTAGAATCACCTAACAACTTTGTTAAAAATGCAAATTCAAACGCAAATTCTATCACAGATCCTTCCACAGACCTGCTGGAGTTGGAAGTAAAAAATCTTCAATTTAAATAAGGATCTGATGTAACTTTTATGTATTCCTTTAAAATCTGAGACCCATTGTTACAGACATTATAGCAAAAGTTCAATAAAAAGACTCCTAACTTTATTTTATTATTATTTATGAGACAGGATCGCACTCTGTCAACCAGGTGGCAGTGCAGTGTTGTGATCACGGCTCACTGCAGCTTACACCTCCTGGGCTCAGTTGATTCTCCCACCTGAGACTCCAAAGGAGCTGTATCTCAGGCTCACATCACTATGTCTGGTTAATTTTTTGTATATCTTGTAGGGACAGGGTTTCACCATGTTGCCCAGGCTAATCTCAAACTCCTGAACTAAAGCGATCCACATGCCTCAGCCTCCCAAAGTCCTAGGATGAGGCCCCATGCCTGGTCACTCCTAATTTTAAAGTACTGTTGTTTATACATACTACACAAAGAACATCTACATAAAAACGGCATAATGTGGTCAGTGAAAATGCTGGTCATACACTCATGGAACATTAATCCCGTGAGACTCAGTGACCCTGTAAGCTTAGACAAGTTTTTAACTTCTCTGTTACTTTAGTTATCTGTTTCATTGAAGGGTTAAGTCCTGTTTGTTCTGAATCTTAACTTGCCTGAATTCTAGAATCAGTACTATTTTGCTGAATTAGTATGATCAATTCTTAGAACTCTATCATATGCAATACAGATAACTTATTATACCTTGATTTTTAGTAGTTATATGTAAATGCAGATTTATTACTACTGCTATTTTAAATTGCTTACTTTTTGTTTATAATAATTTGGAATGCAAAAAATTTTAACAACAACTAGCTAGCCTGAGTATTTAATCAGAAAAGTGATTGGAGAAAACTTCTCCTTTACATATTAAATGAATATCCATTGCTTTGTAGAAGGAAAAACAAAATCAATTCTTTAAAATCTGTTTTGCATATTAACATCTGGATACTTAAGATGTAAGAGAAAACTCCCGCTGTAAAATATCCTGGTGATGTTTTTTTGTTTTTTTTGTTTTTGTTTTTGTTTTTTTTTTTTTGAGACAGAGTCTCACTCCACCTGGTGATTTTCTTAATATGACTTGTAAAATTCTATACTTCAGAAGAACCAAGAAAATCATATTTTAAATATTTTACCACCATATGTTAATATCTCTCTATTACACATTGATCAACCCCTGTAAAATTAGTCCTGATAGAAAAGAATTGAGATAATCATCACATGCATTATCTGGGCTTCTCAAGAATGGAAAAGCTTTCAACTATTTAAAGTAGACCCACTTAAAACTATTTGCTAATACTACTAACAGGAAAAGAGGTATGTAGTCATCCAAATAAAGCTTAGATATACAGAATGTCATTTGGAAATTGCTTGCTGATTGCTGGCAGCCATGTATGACAAATGCACACTCTTAGTATCACATTCCCTAGGTCTAGGGCATCATTACAACTTTCCTGAAGGTGACTAGTCTATTACGATTCAAACACAAAATTCGACCCTGGTGCTCCTCCTTGGTAGTCCATTGGCTGCAGCTATAACAAAAAAAAAATCAATGAAATCACTTCTCTGTGTCTTGAAAAAAGTAATATTAGTTTCTCTCTGACAAAGGTGACAAGATAAAGAATATTTATATAGATTTTAAGAAGAGTTGCCTCTCACTGAAGGTCACAAATGTACACACTTGCAGGCATTAGCCATGGTACTAACCTCTCTGAGTCATTCACACTTCTCATAAGGAATTGACATGGATATCCTAGCTCAAAACAGTAGTATCTTGACACACAAATTTAAACTTATCATTTTATATTATGTCCACTATGGGAGTTGTATATTTCACCTTCAATAGTCATAGATATACTTTCATAGTATAAAGTTTGTAGTTACAATCTTATAGTACAATTTTTATACTATAATTGTCACACAATTGCTTAGAAAAGGGTCTCTGTTATTTTTTTAATTTATATTAGCAGAAATGAGATTTACTCAGGAAAAACAAAACCATATAGTGTTAATTGAAGTATCTGATTTTCCAGTTTTGTATTTGGCTTAAATAGTAGGTGTACCTCTTCGTTAGGGAATGGTAGAACATCAACAGTACATGGTTACTGTACCTCAAAGTAAAAAATTACACTTTATTATTTTATCCTCAAGGTTAATTGATTTGTGACGATTTGATGAGTTAAGCACAATTTAAGTTACAAAATTGAAGCCAGAAGTTCCAACAATCTACACAATAATCTGTCCATTAAACAATCTATAGATGCTCAATCTTTTTATATATGAGTGTCAACTTATAATAATATAACAATATCATTTACATGTTAGAGCACTTTCTACAGCTGGGTCCTTTTATGGGTCCTTGGGATATAGCAGTATGTATAATAAACAAGAAAGATCTCATTCTCATGAACCATACCTGCTGGTGGGGGAAACCAGAGAAAAACTAAAAAGGAACCAAATTAATTAAAAGATAAATTCAAATAGAATTCCCTGCTGAAATAAAATAAGACAGATGGAGAGTGATAGGGCAGTTGCTTTATTTCTTTTTTTTTTTTTTGAGACCAGGGTCTCACTCTGTTACCCAGACTGGAATGCAGTGGTGTTGTCTTTGCTCACTGCAACCTCTACCTCCCAGATTCAAGTAATCCTCCATCCTCAGCCTCCTGAGTAGCTGAGATTACAGGCGTGCACTACTATGCCTAGCTAATTTTTCTATTTTTAGTGGAGACAGGCTTTCGCCATATGGGCCAGGCTGATCTCAAACTCCTGTCCTCAAATGATCCACCTGCCTTGGCCTCCCACAGTGCTGGGATTACATGCATGAGCCACTTAGCCCAAGCATAGGGCAGTTGCTTTAGATCAGATAGTGTCTGAGGAGACATGACATTTGAGCTCAGAATTCAGTGACAGAAGAGAGCTACCCCTGAAAGGGAGCAGAAAGAACAGCAGTACTGAAGTCTTAAGTTAAAGGCAGATCAGCGTTTCCCACATACAAGAAGGAAGTATCTCTCGAGTCCGGTAAGCTAGGATGGCATGAGAATAGCGATATGGTTTGGCTGTGTGTCCCCACCCGTATCTCAGCTGGAATTAGAATAATCCCCACGAGTCAAGAAAAGGACCAGGTTAAAGTAATTGAATCGTGGGGGCAGTTTCCCCCAGGCTGTTTTTGTGACATTGAGTTCTCCCAAGATCTGATCTTTTTATAAAGAGCTTTCCCCTTCACTTGGCACCTATTCTCTCTCCCGCCGCCCTGTGAAGAGGTACCTTCAGCCATGTTTGTACATTTCCCAAGGCCTCCGCAGCCCTGCAGAACTGTGAATCAATTTAACCTCACTATGCTGCCCAAGCTGGTCTTGAACTCCAAGCACAAGTGATCCTCCTGCCTCAGCCTCTTGAATAGATGTGACTATAGACATGCATTCCTGGGATCCATGAATTGTTAACATCTTTGTTGAAGCAACAAACTGTTTGGGCCACTGTTAGGTAAAGCCTCTTAGCCTTGTATCCTACCTACAGTTTCAAACTTCATAACATGCGTAAATATTTACTCTAATGCATATATTTGTAATATTTACTCTAATGTATAATGCTTTTATAATCTTATATACTTACTGTAGTGTAAAAAGACTTGGAGAAATGCACTAAACTCTCCAGCTTCAGAGGCTTGAGCATAAAAACAACGTTCTAATAACATATAGAAGTCTGATGCACCTGCAACAATAGTGAGTGCATCTTCACTTAACCCATTTATTGCTGAGTGTGAAAAAAATCCCATCCCTAGGATGGGTGTGGTTCTCAAGTCTGTAGTCCTTGCACTTTGGGAGTCCAAGGTGAAAGGACTGCTTACGTGCCAGGAGTTTGAGATCAGTTTGTACAACAAAGTGAGGGCCCATCTCTACAAAAATAAGTATTTCAAAAATTAGTCAAGGGCAATGTTGACTGCCTGTACTCCCAGCTACTGAGGCAAGAGGATCCCTTGTGCCCAAGAGTTTGAAGTTGCAATGACTCATGATTATACCAGTGCATTCCAGTCTAGGCAACAGAGTGAGACACTGTCCAAAAAATTTAAAAAAAAAAAATCCCATTGCTAGAAGAACTGGCAATAGATATCGCTCTAGAAAAAGTGACAGGTAAGTATCTCCTCCCTTCACCTGGCTAACCTTGGGAATTAAACTGATATTGTCATTAAACTGTGTCTTGGAAACCTGTCTATAACCTTGAATACAAACTGTCGATTCTTTCCGTATAATTAACTGTTCCATATTAAAAAGCAGAGAAGGGTGGGGAAAGGAGGTAAGAAAATAGATGTTGCAAAAGGAAATTAAAGAAAAAGGGAGGAAGAAAAGACAGAACGGGGTGAAAAAGAAAAAAAAATGACAAAGTAAAAAAGAAAAACAAGCTGAAAACTAAAATGTGCATATTCTTCCTTACATTTTTATTACTCTGTTCACCTCTTTGGTAATTATGTTAAATGCAAGCAGAATCAGAATCCCACAGAAAAGAAAATCATACAGATCTTCTGAAATATCCCAGACCCAAACAAATTTTGACCTTCCTAGTATCACACAGCTAGAAAAAGTGGCCAAGTTAGTTACAAACTCATGTCTCCTAACTCTTTTGCTCCACATTTCATTTACAGAAGAATGCTTTGTATTTATAATATTCCAATAATTTTATCTTATAAAATGTCAAATTGGAGGTCTCCCACTAAATTCTAGTTTCACCTTTATAAATGCAATACTTGTTTTGAGGTTTCCAAGAGTGCCTATTTCTGAAATACTCACCTGTTCCACCTTGTTTTTCTGGCTTAAAAGTTTAATAAATATTTTCTCTCTCTGCACAGAAATAATATAAATTGTGGTAGTCAATACTTGATCAAATATGTGAATGAATAAAAAAGTAATGCCTCAGGCCAGACACCGTAGCTCATGCCTGTAATCCCAGCACTTTGGGAGGCCCAGGCAGGCTGATCACCTGAGGTCAGGAGTTTGAGATCAGCCTGGCCAATGTGGCAAAACCCCATCTCTACTAAAATACCAAAATTAGCCAGGCATGGTGGTAGGTACCTGTAATTCCAGTTCTTGGGAGGCTGGGGCAGAAGAACTGCTTGAACCTGGAAGGCAGAGGCTGTAGTGAGCGAAGACTGTACCACTGCACTCCAGCCTGAGTGACAGAGTAAGACTCTATCTCAAACAAGCAAACAACAACAACAAAAAAAATAGTCTCTGCAGGTTTTATTCAACCATGGTTTTTCAAATTGGAATTATGTAGAAAAAAACATAACCACAATAGGTTAAAGCCAAATAAGAGAGGAATTATTTGTGTAGTCTTTGTGATTGGCCTTGTGTCTTCAATATTAAGACACTGAACATAAAAATAGAGCAACCAAATACATATGTGAAAAATACTAAAATGGACATTACTCACATCAGAAATAAAAAGAGGGCTGTCACAAATGATCCCCCACTGTGACCAATTCTATGCCCACAAAGTTGATAATTTAAATTAAATGGACCAATTATTGAAAGAAACACTCTACCAAAACCTAAACATGGAGAAATACATCCTTTGAACAAGTAACTGAAATCAATAATTAATAACTACCCCAAAATGGAAATCTCCAGGGCCAATGGTTTCACTAGTGAATTCTATGAAACATTTAATGAAGAAATCATATCAATTCACTACAGGCTCTGCCAAAAACAATTGAAGAGGAGGAAAGAATTCCCATAACTAATGCATTCTATGAAGCCAGCATTACCCTAATGCTAAAACTGGGAAACACTTTACAGAAAATCAAAATTACAGCCAATATCTGTCTAAAAATTCTCAATAAAATATTAGCAAATGGAATCCAACAATGTGTAAAAAATGTTATACACCACAACCCTGAAACTTATTTCAGATATGCAAGAGTGGTTCAACGTTCAAAAATAAATTAATGTAATCTATCACATTACTAGCCTAAAGAGGAAAAATTACATGATCATATCAATAAATGCAGAAAAAGCGTTTGAAAAAAAATTCAACAGACTTTCATGATAAGAACTCTCAGCAAACTGGGAGTAAAAAGGAACTTTCTTAACTTGATTTAAAAAAAAAGTCTACAAAAATACCAGGAGCCAATATCCTACTTAATATTCAAAAAAGTTATACTTTTTCCCAAATCAGTAACAAAACAAGAATGTCTCTTCTCTTACCGCTTCTATTCAACATTGTGTTGAAAGTCATAGCTGATGCAACAAGACAGGAAAAGAAAATTCAAGGTATACAGACAGGGAAGAAAGAAGACAGACCCTCTTATTTTCAGATGACTTGGTTGTCTATGTGCAAAATTTCAATACCTGAAAACCAAATTTCCTTGAGCTGTTAAGTAATTATAGCAAGGTTGCAGGATACAAAGTTAATATACAAAATTGCATCTATTTTCTGTATTCCAGCACCAAAAACATGTAATATGAAATTAAAAATGTAACACTATTTACATTATTACACACACATCAAATAAAATTTAGGTACAAATCTATTGCAATACGTATGAAATAGATATGGAGAATACTACAAAATACTGATGAAGAAAATCAAAGAGTATCTAAATAAATGGACAGTTAATCCATGTTCATGAATATAGGAAGACTCAATATTAAGAAATTAGTTTTTCCCAACTTTGTCTTCAGATTCAGCACAATCCCCATAAAATTCCCGATGGGTTATATTATAGATGTTAACAGAATCTAATATTTATATGAAAAGGTTAAAGACTCAGAATAGCCACAATAATACTAAAGGAGAACAAAGTTGAAGGACAGATACTACCTAACCTATTATAGAACAAGACTTATTATAGTATAAGCATGGTGGCTCACTTCTATAATCCTAGCATTTTGGGAGGCCAAACAGGGAGAATCACTTAATCCCAGGAGTTCAAGACCAGCCTTGGCAATAAAGTGAGACCCTGTCTCTACAAAAATTAAAAATAGAAAAATTATTTGGGCATGGTGGCACACACCTATGGTCCCAACTGCACAGGAGGATTGCTTGAGCCCCGGAGGTCAAGGCTGCAGTAAACCATGATTACATTACTGCACTCCAGCCTAAGTAACAGAGTTAGACCCTGTCTCAAACAAGAAAAAAAATATACTCTACCCAACTTGTTTACCAATCTACTCTATTTATAATTTAAAAAAATAATAAAATAATTATTTCAACAAATGATGGTAGAACAGGACATCCACATGCAAAAGCTGAATCTAGATATAGGACTTACACTTTTGATACATAGTAACTTGAATCATAGACCTAAATGTAAAACTCAAGAGTATCAGACACCTAAAAGATAATATAGAAAAAGGTCTAGGTGACCTTGGGATTGCGGATAACTTTTGAACATACCAAACGTCCAATCCATGAAATTTAAAAAAGTTGTAATTAAAATTTATAACTTCTGCTTTGTGAAAGACACTGGTAAAGGAATGAAAAGAAAAGCCATAGACTGGGAGAAAACATTTTAAAACTCCTATCTGATAAAAGACTTCAATATATACAACTCAATTCAAAATATTAAAAGTAAACAACAAAAAAACAGCGTAACTGAGAAGCAGGCAAAAGATATGAAAAGATACCACCAGCAAAGACATACAGATGGCAAATAAGTATAGGATAAAATACTCCATAACATATGTCATGAGGAAATTGTAAATTAAAACAACATGAGATACCTTTATTAGAATGGCTGTAATTCAAAATACTGATACCATCAAATGCTGGTGAAGTGGAGCAATAGAAATTCTCATTCACTGCTAGTGGGAATAAAAATTGGTAAAACTGGCCAGGCACAGTTGCCCACGCATGTAATTCCAGTACTTTGGGAGGCCACAGCTGGCAGATCACTTGAGGTCAGGAATTTGAGACCAACCTGGCCAAAATAGTGGAACCCCATTTCTACTAAAAATAAAAAAAATTAGCTGGGCATGGAGGTGCATGCCTGTAGTCCCAGCTACTCACTAAAGCAGGAAAATTGTTTGAACCCAGGAGACGGAAGTTGCAGTGATCCAAGATTGTGCTACTGCACTCCAGCCTGGGCAACAGAGCAAGACTGTCTCAAAAGAACAAGAAAATTGGTAAAATTGCTTTGGAGGAGAGTTTGGCAGTTTTCTACAAAGCAAATCAAACGCCCACCATCTGATTCAGAAATCACACTCCTAGATACATGCCAAAATTAGATGAAAATTTACAACCACACAAGAACCTGGAAAGCAGTATTTCTAACAGTTTTATTCATAATTGCCAAAACTTGCAAACAACCAAGATGTCCTTCAGTAGGTATATACAAACTGTGGTATATCCATACAATTAAATATTATTCAGTGATAACAAATTCGCTTTCAAGATATGGAAGGTCATAAAGGAACCCTAAATACAGGTTTACTAAGTATTTGGCATTCTGGAAAAGAATGTAAAACTATGGAGAGAATAAAAAGATAAGTCAGTTTCCAGGAGTTCAGGGGTACAAGGAGATATAAATAGATAGAAAATATGAGTTTTTAGGGCAGTGGAACAAATCTGTATGATACTGTAATGGTAAATATGTGACATTATGCATTTGTCAAAACCCATTGAACACAGAACACAAAAAGTGAACTCTAGTGTAAACTATACACTTTTGTATGTAATAATGTATCAATACTGGTTTATGAAATACAACAAATGTGCCACATTAATGCATGATATCAATATCAGGAGAAACTGGGAAGACAGAGGGAGAGAAGGATAGCAGTTCTCACTGAACTACTGTACACTTTTTCTATAAATCTAATAATGTTCCAAAATATTCTATTATAAAAATTCTAAAATGTGTATGTTGGTAAAAAGCACTAATTTGTATATGGAAGTTATTAAAACTTTCATTAAAGTGAACATGATTTATACAGAATATCTACTTTTTCTCAAGTCTTATATTTCTAATGAAACTAACCATCTAATTTAAACCACTGCTAAAAGAGCAACATTTATTAGGAACTCTTTAGTCCAAGACTATAAGTAGATGCTACAAACACAAAGATAAATCATATTCCTTGCACTAAGGAATTTACTATTTTTCTGTGCATATAGGACATAAATATTATTGTTATACAACAATATGAGGTAATATAAATAAAACACAGACATAAATTAAGTAACAAAACAATGTCATGTATGTTGAGTTTCATAAGGAGAGACTGAAGAGTCCATAAATAATAGAGAAATGAAAGTCACAGCTTGGCGTGGTGGCTCACGGCTATAATTCCATCACTTTGGGAGGCCAAGGCAGTTGGATCACCTGAGATCAGGAGTTAGCGATTAGCCTGGCCAACATGGTAAAACCCCATCTCTACTAAAAATACAAAAATTAGCCAGGTGTGGTGGTGTGTGCCTGTAATCCCAGTTACTATGGAGGCTGAGGCATGAGAATCAATTGAACCTGGGAGGCAGAGGCTGCAGTGGACAGAGATGGTGCCATTGCACTCCAGCCTAGGTGACCAAGTGAGACCCTGCCTCAAAAAAAAAAAAAAAAAGAAAGAAAGAAAGAAAGAAAAAGAAGAAATATGAAAATAAATAAGGAGCCATAGCAAAACCAGTTTTATGGCAGCAAAATCTCTTGTGAAAAATAATTAGAAATAAAAATAGAGAGTTATCAGGGACCATACAGTGAAATACTAAGAAGTCGAGATGTTAATTTTTAGGTAATAAGAGGCTAACAAAAGAGTCTAAGCCAAGTCAAACTAGAGGAAGATTCATCTCATGTAAATACGAAGATAAGGACAAAATTGGGGCAATAGAGTTGAAATTAAGGAAGGATAATCACAAATAGGATCAAAGGTTAAAAGGCATAAAATCTGTAGTTAATATTAGAGCTGACTAAAGAAATCTTTGTACTATTAAACACCCACTAAATTCCTAGCATAATGGGAGAGAAAGAAACATGGAAAAAAAAAGGAAAACAGTCTCACACAAAGAAAATAAGAAATCTATGGGCATGCAAAGCATACAAATATGAAGCAAACAGAAAAAAGTGTCAAAGCCACACAAATGAACTGTTGGTTACTGGAAACTCTATATTATCAAGCAATCCAGGTAACAGAAATCCCCTTTTAATCCACAGTACTCTGGATAAGGGATAACAGACAATGACTTGGCATTTTCATGATTCTCCCAAATCCAGACCACCTTATTTCATGCCCAAATGGAACTTTCTCATGTTTCTGTAAAATAGACTAAGTGTTCCCACTTCTCAATTAGGAAATTCTCAGGGGTCAACACTGGATGTGCCTCCAACTTATCAAATCATTCTGGTTTCAATAACTCTATTTTTTAAGGTCATCCTCATCAAAACCAGCCCTTACACAGAATTTCTACCTACCCTCTCTATCCAAGCTACCCAGCGGCCAATTATCTAACATAGTCTCTTATACAGGAAACGATTTAGGGTGGAATTTTGTGCCCAAAGCAATGCATATAAAATATTAGATAAAAGCTACAAAGGTTCTAAAATCATGCATACACTGCAGCATGAGACAGAGAGAAACCACACAAAGAAAAACATTTATTTCTATACATGTGTATCTAATACTTTTATACTTCCAAAAACTAAAGTAATATTATAATTCAGATATTTCCAAAAGTTTAAAAAATAAAAACTCTCTTTCTTGCCTCCGTGGCATTTTCGGTCATCAGAAATAGCCATGCAGAGTTTCCCGGGTTCTTCCAAAAATTTTATATACACAAACTATTCTATATGTACGTATGTATCAATATATTAATTTTTACCTCAATTGTACAGCCATATGTAATACTTGTGTTTTTTTTAGCATCTTCCTGTTTAAGCACATATAGCGTCTTATAACAACATATATAAGTTTACCCATGTTCCATACAGTGATTATGAGGTACTCCATATTATGGATGTATCGTAAGTTATTTAACTGTTAACCCATTTATGTGATTTCATTTTTGCTGTCAAAAATAATACAAAAAAAAATTCTTGAATTCCATACACCTTATCTTAAAACTTGTGAATCACAGAGTATGAACAATTTTTGTTGTTGTTGTTGCTGAGATAGCGCCAAACCGTCATCAAAGGGTTTGTATAATTCTTTCTTTATGCCTCAACAGCATGGAAGTCTATTTCACGAAACTACCGTTAAATGAACGTTGCCATTTTTTAAAAATACTTGCTAACCCGATAAATTGACTAATTACTACCTTTGCTATGAAATTAAGGATTTTAAAGGTTACTGGACACTTGTATTACCTTTATTAAAAAGTCTATTCATGACCTTACAATTTGTCTATATTTTTTTATTTGCTGTAAGTGTTCTTTGTATATAAACAGATCAAACACGTTGCCAGTTTCACTTCTGAATTTTTTTACCTTGTCCATTTTTCCCCCTACAGATATGTATTAGTCTGTTCTCACACTGCTATAGAGAACTACCTGAGACTGGGTAATTTATGAAAAAAAGAGAGTTAAATGACTTGCAGTTTCACAGGCTGTGCAGGAAGCATGGCTAGGGGGCCCCAGGAACTTTTATAATCATTGCAGAAGTTGAGGGGGAAGTAAGTAGGTCTTACTATGGTGAAATGAGAGTGAGAGCTAAGGCGGAAATGATACCCACTTGTAAACAACCAGATCTTGTAAGAACAGGAAGGCGGAAGTTTGCCCCATGATTCAATCACTTCCCACCAGGCCCTCCCTCAAAACGTGAGGATTACAATTCAACTTGAGATTTGCACAGGGACACAGAGCCAAACCATGTCAAGATGTTTCTAATAATGGTCAAACTCACCAATCTTTAGTCATGGTTTGTAGGATTATGATGCATGGGAAGGCGTAAGCACTCACATACATAGCAAATTTTACCAAAATTAGTTTTTATAACTGAGTGCTGTCAATTTTTTCCAATCTTTTTGAAAGCCACAGTTTTCATTTGCGGTAGAAGACAGGCATGTACCTACAATAACTCTTTGTCAAAAGAGTTAGCCAATTCTTCCCCCAGTGCTTATTGAATATTCCATCTTTTCCGCACTGATTAACCTGTGAAATTTTCTATTTATTTGAAGTGATAACTAAACTATCTTGTGAAGGTCTGGCTTTACTTATCTGCTTATACAAGTCCCAAACTGTTTAAATTATTATGACATTATAATATGCTATAATATCTAGCATTTGTTTTCCTTTTATTATCCTTCTTTTAAAAATATTCTTTGGTAAATCTCATATGTTTATTTTTCCATGTGAACATTAGTAGCATTTTTTACCACTAATTAATAAATTATTTATTGGACATAGCATTACTATTTACTATTATCAACTTACTAGTGGTCATTTTTACATTAATTCCTGATATTTTTAAAATATCGCATACACTTATAAGATAGTTTTGAGGACACTTACATGTTAACACTAGTGAACATTTCTATATGTGAGCAAATGAGCCTTTTCGTTGATTCAAATCTCATTTGTATATGTGAGTTTAATTTTAAATTTTTTTATTGCATTTTAGGTTTTGGGGTACATGTGAAGAACATGCAAGATTGTTGCATAGGTACACACATGGCAGTGTGGTTTGCTACCTTCCTTCCCCTCACCTGTATCTGTCATTTCTCCCCATGCTATCTCTTCCCACCTCCCCAACCCCCCCCGTTCCTCCCCCATTTTCCCCCCCATGGACCCCAGTGTGTAGTACTCCCCTCCCTGTCTCCATGTGCTCTCATTGTTCAACACTCGCCTATGAGTGAGAACATGCGGTGTTTGATTTTCTGCTTTTGTGTCAGTTTGCTGAGAATGTTGGTTTCCAGGTTCATCCATGTCACTGCAAAGGACACGAACTCATCATTTTTGATGGCTGCATAATAGTCCACGGTGTATATGTGCCACATTTTCCCTATCCAGTCTATACAAAGGATTATAAATCATTCTACTGTAAGGACACATGCACACAAATGTTCATTGCAGCACTGTTTACAATAGCAAAGACCTGGAACCAACCCAAATGCCCATCGATAATTTTGAATTTTTTCTCTTATAAGCTTTCTTTCACATTTATGTCCAGATAGGGTAAATATTTATGCCTAGGTAGTCTAAACCTATTTGCTATTGTAATAGGAACTTTTCCATCCATGATACTTTACATCCTTTTTTTATATACAGACTACGAATTCACCCTATAGTTGTGGTTATTCTACTAATATCATTTCTAATTTATACAGTCTTTTTTTTTTTTTTAATTTTTTTGAGATGGAGTTTGGCTCTGGTTTTCCATGCTGGAGTGCAACGGCATGATCTTGGCTCACTGCAACCTCCACCTACCTGGTTCAAGCAATTCTCCTGCCTCAGCCTCCCGAGTAGCTGGGGTTATAAGGCATGCATCACATGCCCAGCTAATTTTATATTTTTAGTACAGACGAGGTTTCTCCACGTTGGTCAGGCTGGTCTCAAACTCCTGACCTCAGGTGATCTGCCTGCCTCAGTCTCCCTAAGTGTTGGGATTACAGGCGTGAGCCACCACACCTGGCCTATACAGTCTTATTTTCTTATTGTATTTGCTAACAGTTTTTGTTTTCTCCTTACCCCACCCCTGTCAAGAGAATAGGTTTGGATTTTATGAATCCTACTATTTTCTGTTTAATAATTCACTGCATTTATCTTGATTAATTTATTCCCCCTCTGTTTTCCATGGGTTAATTTGGCTGCTCTTTTAATAACTTCTTAATTTAAAATTTTAATCAATTTCATTAAATTCTCTTAAAATTAGTAATATGGTCTTAAACATATGGTTCTCAATTATTTTTATAGGACAGCACACTCAGGAAGTAATTAAATTTTTACAGCACACAGAGGTAGGTCTGAGGTTGCTCACTACCCGACACCCTGCTTCTTGCTGAATGTCCTGAGGGCCAAGGGAATAAATACCTTTGCACACCTGTAATCCATTTGCTGCATAGGCATTGGGAAGCTCTGTTAATGAAATCAAGTGGATTTTGAATGTTATGCTGCAAATATTGATATATCTGGTAAACAATCTTTTAGCAACTGTGCTAAGAGCTCAGAACACAAAATGGATGAGAAAGGGTATTCAATAAATTTCATTTATAAAATAATAAGAGTATAGTCACATCGATGTTTAGCAAGCACATAGGATGGATCAGGTTTAGATTCTAGCCCCAGAGCTACCCATATGGTATGTATGACCCACATCTGTGCCTCAGGTTCCACCATGTTTACTCTATATGTTGAAGTTATTTGAAAATTAAAATAATAAATAGAAATCATTATTAATATGTGTTGTAAAAGGCTGTGGTACTAACAGGAATATGTCTATGCTGTCTGGTGTGTGCTCACTAAATAAATACTTAATGAAATGCATATATTACTTTGGTGGAACAAAAAATAGGCCAACTGGCTTCATTAGTTGTTATGCAGTCACAGATACAGGTTGTCCTCAGTTTCAGTGAAAGAATCAAAAATGATTATATTGTGAAAACGACTGCAAAAACAGAATGAATTTGGGCTTTGATTTTCTCCATTTCTACATTTTGAGGTTTGATGGTCTTATAGCAATTTTTAAAAAGAAAACTGAGAAAATCTGGTTTAAATTATTCATAATTGGAAAGGATTAGGAAAACAAGTATGCAAAAAAAAAAAATAAAAATAAAAATAAAAAACCCACAATGTTAGTAATAGAGATCTCATCACATAGCTGGTAAAATCTTGATTTTTCTTTTTTTATTATACTTTAAGTTCTGTGGTACAAGTGCAGAACATGCAGGCTTGTTACTTAGGTATACGTGTGCCATGGTGGTTGGCTGCACCCATCAGCTCATCATCTACATTAGGTATTTCTCCTAATGCTATCCCTCCCCGTAGCCCCCTACCTCCCAACAGGTCCTAGTGTATCATGTTCCCCTCCCTGTGTCCATGTGTTCTCATTGTTCAACTCCCACCTTTAAGTGAGAACATGCAGTGTTTAGTTTTCTGTTCCTGTGTTAGTTTGCTGAGAACGATGGTTTCCAGCTTCATCCATATCCCTGCAAAGGACATGAACTCATCTTTTTTTATGACTGCATAGTATTCCAGGGTATATATGTGCCCCATTTTCTTTACCCAGTCTATCTTTGATGAGCATTTGGGTTGATTCCAAGTCTTTTCTATTGTAAACAGTGCCACAATAAACCTGCGTGTACCTGTGTCTTTATAGTAGAGTGATTTATAATTCTTTGGACATATACCCAGTAATGGCATTGCTGGCTCAAATGGTATTTCTAATTCTAGATCCTTGAGGAGTCATCACACTGTCTTCCACAAGAGATTAACTAATTTAATCTAATAGCAACAGTGTAAAAGCTTTTTCTTGATGATGATGGAGATGATCCTGCAGAAACAGTTGCAAAGAAGATAATGCCTTCTCCTTTCCCAGCTTACAGATCCCAGAAGCCTGTTGTTTTTAGAATTTCTTTTTATTTTCAGCTAATAAATCATGAGATATAATTCACAACCAACATAGAAATCAAGTAAAATTCATGTCTCTAGATGTCACTTGGGCTGAGTTTGAAAATTTGAGAAAGAATGTTAGCCAATTAGGAAGGATTACTTATTTCAAGGATAGCTGAGCATGCAGGAAAAATGTTCATACTAGAAGTGATCCCAGAAGAGTAAGATATAGAAAGGATCACAGAATGTTGAGAGTATAGTTTATTTGCAATGAGTCACAGATTTAATTGCAAATTTGAGTAACATTACTGAATGTCTGTATCTTAAGCAGTTCTATGAGATAATCAAATAAGAAATACTGAAGCAGGACTAAGTTGGTTAAAAATGATTCAGGAAAACAGAAGTAGGGGACAAAATCCAACCATTTCTTACCCATCGTATATTTAAACACAGAGTTTTCAGCAGTTAAATGAGTTAATGTATGAGACACTAGGGCTTCATAGTGTTGTGAACATGTTAGTCATTATTATTACTGTTGCTGTTGCTGAAATTACAGGTGACATTGTAGAAATAGATATGGTTATTCTTATAACAGCATTATCATATGTTAAAAAACCAATAAGGCAATCTCTTTATGGACAATTTTCTGTTATAAATAAGATAATAGAAATATATGTATATAAAATATACATTAAATTTTTAACATTGAAGTCATTAAATGAAATAATTTTAAAGAAAAAAGATTGCATGTGGCATTCTCTCTTCTCTCTTGAGGCCACCGGTACATTTTCATTAGTTAATTATTTAGAGACATTTTATCATTAAAAAATCTATCTTGAGCTTAGAAATCTAGAGTGAATACATAAAACCAATGGCACATTAGTGAGAATATTAAATAGAGTTAAACTATGGCTTTGAATTGCAGGAATGTATTCTGTTATTTTTGTCCTTAGGGAGGCAGGGAGCAGGATCAGATGATCCTTGAATTACCTCAGAACTTTACAATTGCATCAAAAGGACTCATATGGTGTCAGTATTATCTGAGGATTATTAAGGAGATACATTAGGCTTTACTGGCTTTACAAGAAATTCTAAGATCATAAAATATGTTCACAATGATCATCTGGTCATTCCTTTATGATCTGTGGATAAGCTGACCCAGAAGAATGCTGCATGAGATTCAATATTTAAAATGCATGGTTTCTAGCAAGATAGCTGGAGAGCATTCAGTTACTTTTTATCACATAATCATGGTCCTCCAGTTCACAGGGCATTAGCAATAAGTTTCACCAAAATGAAATCAAAGCAGGTGTGCACATCACACTTCACATGACGCTCAAGTTTGCTGCCTCTTTCCTCCCTAGGGCAGAGTGGACAGAGCAGTGTGGCACTAGCCAGCACCTTGGTATGAAAGTTTTGCAAGAGGCCGGGCACAGTGGCTCATACCTGTAATCCCAGTACTTTGGGAGGCTGAGGTGGGCAGATCACCCGAGGTCAGGAGGTCCAGACCAGCCTGACCAACACAGAGAAAACCCATCTCTACTAAAAACACAAAATTAGCTGGCCATGGTGATATGTGCCTGTAACATCAGCTATTTGGGAGGTCGAGGAAGGAGAATCACTTGAACCTGGGAGGCAGAGGGTTGCAGTGAGCCAAGATCGTGCCACTGCACTACAGCCTGGGCAACGAGTGAAACTCTGTCTCAAAACAATCAAAAAAACTACAACAACAACATAAAAACGAAATTTTTGCAAGAATTATTAAAATAAAATAAGCAAACAATGAGTCCTCTTGAAGCAGGAGAATATGGTTTGGAGTCAGGGAACCTAACGCCAAATCGCGCTAGTTTGATAAAGCTGGATCAGAAGGCAAACACCAGGGCTGCTGGCAGGGAACCCAAGGCCAATTCTCGCTGATTTCCTAAGTCTGGATCAAAAGGAAAAAAACCCTTTTCCACACCTGAAGGATCAGGTTACTCTCCCTACAACCCTCCCCCTTCCACTACCTGGCTGATGAAGAGGGAAAGTGCTTTCTGTCAGCCCCGGGGCCAAATGTGGAACAACCCTTCATCTGCATAGGGCATCCATTCACTCAGGCCTCTGTTTGGCCAAGGACCAATTCACTTCAGCCTTAAATTAGCCACCGGCCAAATCTTTCACACATTTAGCGGGTAGCCAATGGGGACCTCAAAAGGAGTACTTACACCCCAGAAAATTTTATAAATGGGACCCTTGAGCCACTCAGGCCCACTCCTACCCTGCGGAATGTCTTCTCACTGGGAAAAAAAAAAAAAAAAACTCTACTTTCAATGTTTCATTTCTTTATTTTATTTGTTACTTTGCGTGTTTTGTTCAATTCTTAGTTGGGCATGCCAACTAAGAACCTGGACACATCACACTCAAGGACCGCCTTCCTGTAACATTAAGAGCTCTCTCTCACAGTTGCTCTCTTTTTCTCTCTTTTGTTTGTGAGATTAGGTTTCAGCATTTCAGCCTCCATCTAAAAAGTTCACATCTATTTTGCAATATTTGTTATATAAGAAGGGTTTGAATCTTTGACAGCGAGAACATAGTTGAAAGGTAAAACAAATGAGCAAATTCCTAGCTAACAAGAAAATAATATACCACCAGCACTGCCCTGATAAAGTTGATATTCTCAACTTTATAATTTCCATGATCGAGTGTGGTGGCTCACGCCTGTAATCCCAGCACTTTGGGAGGCCAAGGCGGTCAGATCATGAGGACAAGAGAACGAGATTATCTTGACCAACATGGTAAAACCCTGTCTCTACTAAAAATACAAAAATTAGCTGGGCATGGTGGCGGGTGCCTATAGTCCCAGCTACTCAGGAGGCTGAGGCAAGAAAATTGCTTTTTCCTCGAGAGGCAGAAGTTACAGTGAGCCAAGATCACACCACTCTACTCCAGCCTGGTGACAGAGTGAGACTCCACCTCAATAATAATAATAATTTCCCTTCATTATTTATTGCTATTTAAATTTCTTTATCTTCAACTCGTTAATGTGCATACAATAGTATTGAGTTTTGGACCTTCTGCTGGTAGCTTGCTTATTCTTTGAGAGGAGTTATCCATTTTCCTGCTTCAGATATTGCCTCTAGAACAATAACCTCTAAAGAACAGCTTTGACCTTATGCTTTAGTTTGTAGTGGTTTAAAAACATCTTTTCCTATTGAGACATAGAGAAAATATGAATCTAAGCTCTAGGAGTGCTTGCAAAAATAAGAGGAAAAATATTGTGTCAGTTTCTGGGCCCAGGTTTTAATAAGTAGGCAGTTTTACTTCTCATCACTTGTGATGCTTGTTATTGAAACACAGCCACCATGCCATGAGGAAGTCCAAGTAGCTCAGTGGAGAAGAAATAAGGTTCCCAGCTCACATCCTCATGTGAGCTCCCAGCTAACAGCTAGCACCAACTTACCAGCCACTAGAGAGAGTCACCTTGACAGTGAACACTTCTAGCCAGCTATCCCAGTTGATGCTGTGTGGATCAAGATTGAGCTGTCTCTGGCTAATTCTGTCCTACTTACAGAGTCATGATGAAATAATTGTTGCTGTTTGAAGTCATACATTGTGTGGGCAGTTTATTAAGTAGCAAAGAAAAATAAAATAAAGCCAGGTGCAGGGCACTTTCAGAGAGGCCAAAGCGGGTGGATCGCTTGAGCCCAGGAGTTCGAGATCAGCCTAGCCAACACATGGCAAAAACCCATCTCTACGAAAAATACAAAAATTAGCCAGGCGTTGTGGTGAGCACCTGTGGTCACAACTACTCAGGAGACTGAGGTAGGAGGAGCACTTGAGCCCAGGAAGTTGAGGCTGCAGTGAGCCATGATCATGCCATTGCACTCTAAGCTGGGCAACAGAGCAAGACCCTGGCTCAAAAAAAAAAACAAAAAGAAAAACAAGAATGCTCAAGAGCAACATTGTTCGCAATTCCAAAGGTAAATGAAATGCGTTCTGTGTGAAAGCCCTAATTTAACTTTGTCTTAAAATTCTTACTAAAGTTCTCTATCCATCTATATATTCCAATGCATCTTCTCTCAAACAAGCCAGATTTTTTCTTACAAGTCCTCAGTTCAGCTAATGATAGATACCAACTGCTCTGCCTTCACAATGGTCTCTAAACATCATTCATTTTCTCTTTCCCTCCTTCTTCTCAATAACTAACTCATCAGTAAGCAAATACTCTCCTCTTCCAAACATCTGACTTTGGTGTCTGACTTCTCATTACTCTTAAAACCATCCAGGGCATATCCCTTTGGCATGAACTAGCATCGAGAGGTATAAGTGGGGCCTCCTGTGTTCCTGTTTTCAGTCCCCCTTCCTCATGCAGTCTGCCTAAAAGTCATCTTCCAAAGTCGCTGCTTAAAATTAGGCAAAGGCTTCCACCAGCTCATTGATTCAGGTCCAAACTTCACAGTTCACCTCATAATTTGAATAATTAATAGACTGAGAAAACAAATCTGAGACCATCTAACACAACAATTTTATTTTACAACACAACAAACTAAAGATCATGGAAGGAAAATTATTTGAGGTTATGCAGCTGGTAAGACACAATGACAAGAACTGAAATGTACAAGGCATTCAGGAGAGGGTTCTTTCCACTTTTACCTACAAAATGATTAGTACAAGGATATTTATTTTGAGCAGAAACTGGATTAGCTAGAAACAGTTATGAGAGTATTCATGATAACTATGGATAATATTATGCCTTCTAGGCATTATAGGGATGCTTCAATCCACCAACAATTGTTCCACAATCCACCAACAATCTTTTTGCTACAATCTCTCCCAGATTTTCTCAGTAAAAGCAATGTCTGCAATCACAGATTTGTGAGCTATTCCTTCTTCCATGGAGTTCTCCCATAGGCCCCATCATTTCATTCCATCATAGAACACACATTGCTCCATCTGCCAAATGGGCTTCTCCCCAAGCATTTCTCTAGGCTGCGCCTCCTCCGTCATTTTCTGATTGAATGAAAAATACTCCTCGTTTTAAAGGAAGATGTAGCTTTCCCTCCTTTTGCTCCCGCCAGATTAGAGAAACAAATCTCATGTTTCCTGATAAATTTGACATTTAGTTTGCTTAATTCTATTTAATGTAACCCTCATCTAATCTGACATTCTAATTTGCATCTGAATATATTATTTCTGTCTCTAGATAATCAAGTTTCAGATCAAAATAAATATCCCTGCACTAATCATTTTGTAGGTAAAAGTGGAAAGAACCCTCTCCTGGATGCCTTGTACATTGCAGTTCTTGTCACTGTTTCCTTTCTTACCAGCTGCATAACCTCAAATCATTTTCCTTCCACAATCTTTAGTTTGCTGTGTCATAAATTAAAATTGTTATGTTAGACAGTCTCAGATTTGTGTTTCCACTCTGTGATTAGTAATATCAGAATTCAAATTATTATTCAAATTAAAATGTATAAGGCATTCCCTCTTTATTTTGATTTATAAAATGGTTCATGAATAAATTATGATAGCAAGCCTTCTCAAGCCTTGAATCACTATTTAACAAAATTTTTTTGTGATTTTATTTTGATTTTGCAGAAATCTGTCTATAGAGAGCTGTGAGTATTGTTAGAAGTACTAAACAATCTAAACTGACACTTGAAGCTACTGACCCCATACAGATACTCAGATCTAAGCTAGAAGCATATACTCAGCATACCACTCCTGACTATCAATCCTGGAATCAAGAGACAAGCATTTTCTTTTTTTTTTTTTTCTTTTTTCTATTTCTCAACTATCTAAATTCTCCTATATGCAAATACTAAAGAGAGTTGCCCAGACAAAAATGTCAGAGTGAACTCAAACACCAGTTTTGATTCTAAATCCAGAGAGTGTCATTCTCAACAAACCTCTGAAAAGAGAAAATTTTTCATTCAAAATCATCTTTAAAGACAAGCATATGGGCCTAAGTAAGGATGTGCAAGCAAGCTTACAAAACAATAGTACGTTACTTAAAATAAAACTGGTCATAGTGAAAAACTAATACACTCTCAAATCTAAGAGTGTGACAAGCTTAGCAGCTTGAAACAGAAAAAAATACATATAAAAGAATTTATTTCTGGCACACAGAAAGATGTGTCAGTAGAGTCTTCCTCCATGCAGTGACTCAGAGACCCAGGCAAGCTTCCTCTGTCTTGTGGTGCTGCCTTCTTTACACATGGCCTCTAAGCAATCAGAGACAGGGCAAATGAAAACACAGAAGAGGCATGTTTGTTTTTAAATGTCTTGGCAGCGAGTGACACATACATGACTTCTGGCACAATTAATTTGCTAGAAGTTGTAATGAAACCCCAACTAACTACAAAGAAAATGGAAACTTCCTACAAGGACCTGATTGGTGGAAAACTGGATGTACGTAAGTAATAGTAATCTCTAGTAGAAATGGAAATACTGTTTACCTACTGGGAGCACAGAATCTGAGGACAAGCAAACTTATTTAGGATATCTTTATAAATTGTTAATATGTTACAGATTATATACTAGCTACGAATAATTTAGAAACATATACAAAAGCTTTCCTAAAGACAAACATTGGTTGTATCATCAGGGTTCTGAGGGAGATACATGCAGTGGTTATCACTAGGTGACTAGGAACATTAATTTGCAGAAAATAATTCTTAGTATGTTCTGGATTCAGATGCTCTATTGTTCAAATGTCTCTTTAGGTCACTGCCATTGAATACTTTTATTTTTTAAGAAATGTAAGCTATTTAAAAACCCAAACATGTGCAATGTATAAGAATGTGTATTCAAAAATAAACAACTTTTTCTGTTGTAAAGCAGTCATATTCCCAAAGGGGAAAAATATTAAAGACAATAAAGTAATAAAATGAGTGCAGAAAACAGTACCAGTTAAACTGCAAGCTGAAGCCTCTATAATACTTCAGCAAACTTTAATAGGCCAGATAGAAAATATTTTAGGTTTCACAAGTCATATGGTCTTTGTCCCAACTACTCAAACTTAGCCCTTGTAGCTTAAAAACAGCCATAAACAATATGTAAGCAAATGAATGGCTTCATTCCAATAAAACCTTATTCACAAAAACTGGCGTGGTCAGATTTGGTCTGCAGGCATTAGTTTGCCAATCCCAATCCCTGCTAAACAATCATGAAATGGAGCTACATACAGTGCAACTCATCATTCTTAAATGTCAGCTCTATATTTAAAAAAAAAAAAAAGGTAAAACAATCAGAACCAGAGTATATACATTTTTTGTCTTTTAGCAGTATTTGGCCATACTAACTCTGACAATTAGTTGAGAGCAAATGGGTCATTATGAACTTTTTGCCTTAAATTTTATTGCACGAAATAGTCCAAGGAAACCTATGGATAACATAATTCTTTACTACTGTAAATTCAAACACAGATTTGTTCCATACTCAATATATCACAATGAAAAATAAGTGAAAAGTTTAGCATATCGGATAAAAATGGCTTTGATCAATTTTAAAGGATAGATTTTGTCAAGGGTCTTTTAGCTGAGTAACAAGTCCCACTTTATTAAACCTCATCCAATTATTGCTTCTCAGTGATACTGGCAGGAGATAAGGCTGACAGAAAGGGGAAAGGGTGTGTCACAGGAAGTGAAATATGCATTAAAAAGCACACAGGAAGATTGAAAGATAATAGAAAAGTACTCAGCTTTACACCAAACACAGTGGAAACAACTTGCTTACTATGCCACAAAACGTTTTTGCCTGGTACTTCCTCATTTCTCTTTCCTAACATGTTAGAAGTCATTATGTGGTAGTTTTAAAACTGTAAGTAACTTGGTAATATGTATATGCTGCCATCGAGTAATGTTAGAATTCAGTGTTCTAGAAACAGCTCAACTACAATCACAGATACATATTATCTATAGGTGTATAATTTTAGAGATATACATTGTATAACTTTCATTCTAGATTGATAGTCCTAACATAGACATTTGTAAGTTTTCCTACCATCACTCAATCTATTCTGAATAATAGTTACATCTTTGCTAAAGTAACTGTTTCTTCAAATGATAACCCTGTAACAATTTATTTCAATTATTTCACTTATAAGTATAAATGTGTTATTAGCTCAATATGCTGGGCACTCATTCCTTCTTAAAGCAAATATTATCTCCAGCAAAATGCTATTAATTTACAAATGAATTATAGCATGACAGGAAAGATCAGAAGACGGAGGCAGAAGAAATTTCAAGCCTTATGTCTGATCCTTAATAGCTGTGTGATATTGAACAGGTCAGAACTTCTCTGAGCTCCTATTTTATCTATAAAATAAAGGGAAGAACTTGCTTTACCTCCTCTCTTTGTGAGGATCTTATAAGATATTTGTAAGCAACATATATGCTACAAAATGCTATACAAAATTTAAATCGTTATCATTTTCAAAATCCCCCTTATGGATAAATAAAAGCCATTTACTAAGTTAATAATTTAACCACTCAGAAACCAAACAACTATTTCATCACATTCATAATCCATAACATGTAACAGGTAAGCTAAGTAGATCTAAGACCGAAGATCTCCATGTATTCAAACAAATGCAAAAACTCAATATACACTTAACCACTTATGGCTTAGGTACTAACTGCTATCTTAAACACGCTAGATGTATACTTTCTTCTGAAGAAATATTTGTTTATATCTAGTGTGCATATAGCTAAAACAGAATGAGTAAATCTCTGCAGAATTATCATGAAAGACAAGAATTTCCTTGTGACTGCAGTTTGTCTTCTTGCTTCAGTAAATTATTATGTAGCACTTTGATATTTAGCTTGGGTAAACAAAAAGTTTTCAAATCTCATTACATTGTAAGTTATATAAATCAACTATCAGGCTTTATTTACACAACTCAACAACAAAATCAGAAAAGCACTTTAAGATTTAAGATTCAATCAATATCATTATTCTTTCTTGGAGATTTCCTATATTTCTGAGCAGGGCAAAGATTTGAGGAAATACCTTCAAGAGAAGTTTTATTTTGAAAAATTCTAAAATGTCTGGGAACTTCCAGCTAGTCCTTGGCTAGCTGGATGCTCCAAGCTCTCTGGGTGTGACTCCAGGCAGCGAAAGAAGGAAGAGGCTTGAAAATGGAGTGGGAACACTAGGATCCCCAAAAACTGCCTACTAAGCTTCTGGTTGGAGGGTCTAAGCTAAAGCACTCCACTTTCCAGTCATTTCTTTTCTCCATCTTTCTAAGGAATGTGTTTACATAAACCTGTCTGTGTACATGTGTATGGAAGACGGATGTCAAATTTAAGCCATTTGAATGGGTAGTTCAAAGGCCTTTTTTTCAATAATGAAGTTAATAGGTCAATCAAAAATAAGATTGAGACCCTCTGATCAGGAGGAGCTAAGACTATAATGGGAATTAAATCTCCAGCCCATCCAATCTGAGGTATATTAGGAAAAACAAAATGGAAAAGGCATCCTAGAAACTCAGGCTTTCCATATTATAACAGGTTATTTTCCCAATGTGACAGCCCAGCAGATCAGATCCAAATAGTTATAAATACATGCCTTTGAGCAATATGGTCCCTGCTGCTATGATATTGGCTTTTTAAAGGAGTATAGATATGTTCCAGATGAAATCATGTACATTATAGAGACAGAATCTCTGAGATTTTACTCTTGACATGGGTTTTCTAAATTACAAAACAGATATTTTCTCCCAATTCACTGCTATTTGAGTTGAAGGCACTCTTTTGGGAAATTACACTATGCAATAAATTACAATTTGATACCTTCTTCAGAGGTAGATTTTTTTATTTATGCTTTGCTTCTCATCCTCTTTTAAGGGAGTAATGAACCATTTGTTAGACGCTAAAGAAAATATAACTGATAGAAATAGCAATGAACATCAAAAATATTTTTATGAGAGCAAACAGCTTAAAATAGCAAATAAATCCTTTAAAAATCCTCTTAGCTGGGTGCGGTGGCTCACTCCTGTAATCCCAGCACTTTGGGAGGCTGAAGTGGGCGGATCACTTGGCTCAGGTATGTAAGACCATCCTGGACAACATAGTGAAACCCGTCTCTACAAAAAATACAAAACTAGCCAGACGTGGTGGTACAGACCTGTGGTCCCAGCTACTCAGGGAGCTGAGGTAGGAGCATCACTTGAGACCCAGAGGTAGAAGTTGCAGTGAGCCATGATCATGCCACTGCACTCCAGCCTTGGTGACAGAGCAAGACCTTGTCTCAAAACAACAAAAAAGTCTCTTTCTTTTCTATTATAACATGTCTATATGCATGGTAAAATCGGATCAGAGTGTTTTTAAGTTAGAGAACAGTTCAACTCCCCTCCCAACTAGCTCTTTATTTATTAATACAATTCCTTTTGTATTTTTGTCAGGTGACTTGCATTCTATCATTATCATTAACAGAACTTTACCGCTTGTTTTAATTCCTTCACTCCCTCATCACTACCACACTCTCACATTCTCTCCGTCTGGCCCTAACACTTCTCAACTCCACTTTTATATTTTTCTTTTTTGAGACAGTCTAGCTCTGTTGCCCAGGCTGGAGTGCAGGAGTGCAATCATAACTCAATGCAGCCTCGAACTCCTGGGCTCAAGCCATCCTCTCGCCTCAGCCTCCTGAGCAGCAAGGACTACAGGTGCATCCCACCATGCTCGGTTTATTTTTTTAATGTTTGTAGAGATGGAGTTGTCTTGCTGTGTTTTCCAGGCTGGGCTGAAATTCCTGCGCCTCAAGCGATCCTCCCACCTCAGCCTTCTGAAGGGTGGGGTTACAGGCGTGAGCTACTGCATCCTGCCCCAACTTTTATATTTTTCTAACAGCATTCAACTGATCCTGACAATGAATGGATTTTGTAGATTTTAAAACTCCTATGGTTTTGCTTGGGATTGTTATGTTTGAAAAGGCTATGTTTAAGCCTATTTAAAATTGTAAGAAAATTCACATAATGAAAATTGGTCTTTATTTCATAAAACTATTTAGACGTTTTCTACCAAAATCCTATACAGGTAGTATTTACCCCCAATGTTATGAAATACATCTCGACTTGAAGCTACATTTTCGTCACTATTTCAACTAGACTTATTGATTAAGTGGTTTAATACCTAACATTATCAAAGATGTTGTTTTGAAGAGGCATTGACTTTCAGACTAAATAAAGAAAAGCTTATCTTTTATTTTCAATTTACCAGATGTTACAGTCACTACGGTGATAATGTTAGCAATCTGGTATTAAGGTGTAGAAACTGTGTTTTGTGATGTAATAGATAGGGACTTTTACAAAGGCTCCATTATGCCCCCTGAGAAAATGAATTGCCATGCTAGGCCTATCACCCTGCTTTTGGTCTACCTCACAAAGCTGTTATCTCTTTTATTTCGACTAGATAATCACAAAATTTTCAAAGGACTGTTTTGTTGATTTTCCCAATTCTCTCAAACTTTCACAATATTAAATCACTGTCCTATTTGCATATGAATACCTTGTAACACTATTTCTTTTTAAAGGTACTGTGGTGGCAGCTATCAGCCCTGGGAATTAATCCAAATAACAGCCTCTGAAGATGGCCTTCTTTGGTATCTAATCAAAAGCATCAACGCCATGACAGCAGCCCTGCTGGGAATCCTGTCAGATTTCATTTATCTGAACACATTGGATAAGTGAGCCAATAGATAAATGCTTTGAAATAACCACTTTTCCATTTTTTTCATTGGGTTGCCACAATGATTTTGTAATAAAAAATATAAACCAGTTAATAAGTATTCACACACATTAAACCAGTATAAGCCAGTTAATAAGTATTCACAAAGAAGTGTATGATGCAATTCCACCTTATCATCCTTCTTTAGTTATGGTGAGCCATCTTTCCAAAAGCTAATTTGAAATTATATTTCATAACTTTAAAATCCTAGCATTGTCTAGAAAAATTCACCTTTATCACATTTACCAATACTATTTTCTATTCCTCCAAGGTCTTTCCAAATTCTTCTAATAAGCTACAACAAATGACATTTCTTTTAAGCCAGCTAGTATATTGTCTAGACACATGCTTCTTAACACATTCTGGAGAACTTCTCATTGGAACCTCAAAGGCTACAAAATGCATCACATAGTAGATGTCCTGCCCCATACCAAGAAGACTCATTGAGCGTCCGCTGAACACACATGAGGCAACAGTGCTGGACAAAAACCGCACCCATAAGATGCTTACAGTAATCTAGTTGTTGAAGTATGACATAAGCATATGAAAGAGCTAATGAATGATTCTATGTATATATAGTAAGACTGGAGTTTAAGAAACAAAATAAATGCATAAAGAGTTAGAGAAGATCTCATGCTGGAGCAATTAAGAAATAGCATGGGGAGAAATGACAGATACAGGTGAGGGGACGGAAGACAGAAAACCACACTGCCATGTGTGTACCTAAGCAACAATCTTGCATGTTCTTCACATGTACCACAAAATCTAAAATGCAATTAAAAAAAAAAGAAAGAAAAAGAAATACTTTACTACACCCACTCTCAAGTGAGGCTTTGGGTCCTGAACCACAGGAGGCTGGCAGGACAAATGAGTGCAAATTATTTCAGCCAAGAAGACATCATAAAGTTCAAAAAGCATGGTTTTGAAAATGGTACAATATGAGAGCAAAAGACAGAAGTATGTTATGGAAAAACATAAACAAAAACCAAACTAATGATCAAACATGGGCCTTCGTTTTGGCAGTTACTGAAAATACAAAACAATTAGATATATAGAAACATTGGAGAACGTTTCAAACCAGATAGTAAGGAACGTGGAAGATATATTGATTTGTAGGGATACAACACAAATGTAATACAAAAATTTGAGAAATTTTGTACAAAAATGGACAATGATTAAATTACTAACTTATTTGGTGCTGTATCCTCATCTTTGATATTTGGAGGTTGGATAAAATAATTCCAACCACCCTCCCCACCCCTCCCACTCCATCATTTCATGGACATAGTCAACCCCAAACAATTGCAGTATTCAAAGATAATCTGCAATGGGTATGAAGAAAAAAGTTTATTTTTTCCAAGTAGGGAAGTGAAGAAAGGCTTAATGGGACTTGTGGTATGCTGAATAGGATCATAATGTGTGAGAGGAATTTAGAAAAGCAAAATGAGAAACAAGAGCATTCAAGGCACAGAAACAGTGCAAGTTTGATAAGATTGTTTTTTCATTTTCCCTTTATTCTAATAAAATATCTTCTATCATACATAGTAGAAGATAAATTGAAATGTCTTATTTCCTGTGAGCTGAAATGTTTTTCTTTTGTGGTCATCTTTCTGAGCATAAAAGTTTTACATGGGAAAGGATAAGCACAAATGATGGAGGGGTGAAGATTTATATATTTTAATAGCCCAACATCTACACCAAGAAGACAGTGAACAAAAAGGATGGGAAATCACATTAACTGAATGCCTAGAATGAGCCTTTCTCCATATTAGAGGTCTTCTTGATGTTATCTAATTTAACAATTAAGGCCAATTGTAAATGTTTTCCAAATTTTCCTCTTGACATTTTATACTACTAATAAAATAAAATGCTTATAAATAAACTAACTTAGGAATATCACTAACAGTTCCTGTTGGTTAAATTTCACCTTTTGACATATGATGAGATTCAGAAGGTCTGGAAAAACTAAGCTTTCAGCCCACTGAAAACCAAATGCACAAATGTGACATACTGCTCCGAATGTTATGCCACACAAAAGATTCTTCTTACTATTATTTGGAAACAGTGAGCTTTTAATGTGAGTCACATAAAGTCAAGGTCTATAGGTACAGTGTAAGTAAACTGACCTAAAAATGTTACCAACAAAACCTACTTGCAGTAATTTGTCATTCAGTGGCACTCTGATACTGCTCTATAACTAGAAAATCCCATTTTGTGAAGCCTTATTGCTCTTCTGCTGTTATAAAGGGCTCCCCGTCATGACACTGATATCATTTGTTGCACCACCTTCTCATTTTAAGATATTTTCTAGCTTTATGTAGCATCCTAAGTTTTTTCCAGGATCATGTCTCAAAACAAAACAACCAGCACTACCATTCTTTAGTCCTTTTCCCTTAATAAATAGAAAGGCTGGTGTGTTTTACAAAGATTTATGCCTTTTATTTTTGTTTTTCATACCCAGGACTTCCTGCCCTGTGTTATCGATTTCTTTCTTTCACATCTCTTGCGTTATATCTTATATATAATACTTTGTTGGGAAACACAGCACTCAGTAAGTTTGTTTAATCATACAATAGAATCTTAGACTATTAGACCAGATGAGGTATATAATTTATATAGTTCAGACAACTTCATTCTACAGTTGAGGAAATAGAGATAGGTTTAGATATGTTAAAATAATTTGAACAAGCCTTTCCCATAAGTTGATGATAAGAACCTAAGTGTCTTAATAATCTCATGCTTTTCACATTTTTTATCCCATCAATTTAGTAAATATTAAGTAAGTACCTTCTAAGAATAAGAATGACACAAGGGAAAACAGTGAACAAGGCACCTACCCATATAGTTTCTCCCTAATGTGTGGAAACAGGGAATGAACAGGAAATGAAATGGGATAAGCATAGCATTATAAGTACACTGAAGCCACATCTATCCCAGGCTCAAACGATGGTCAAACAAGGCTTTCTGGAAGAAAATGTATTTGAAATGATAATGGAAGACTAAAATCACGTTAACAAAGTGAACATTGGAGTGGTGAAGGTAGTCCATAAAGGAAGGCTGGGTTGGGCAAGAGGAAGACTGGACAGGGAGGTGGGGCAGATTGCAAATGGCCTTACAGCCTTGCTAGTAAGATTACAATTTATACTTTGTAATCCATTATCAGATTTTAAGTAGGAAGAAAACATCATTAAATTTGTATTTTAGAATGACAATTCCAGCTGTGATGTAGAGAATGAATGGGATACAGAAGGCTTGTACCTTTAAGACCAGAAGACCAGTTAGAAGACTACTGTAGTCATCCATGAAGTGGACAGTGATAGCTTTGATTTCAGTTTGAAAAGTAGTGAACCAGCTCCAACATTTTAAAAGTAGGCCTTCTTTGTATATTGCAAGGATGGAAAGAAAAAAAAAGTGTTTATCTTTGAGGAGTGAATTAACCTTGCCAAAACAATATTTCATATTGTGGGAATTGAGGCCACAAGCCTTAATTATTAAAATGACTCACTGCAACCCACTGATGGGGTAGAACTCAGTTCCGATTTTGAAGACCAGCAGTCCTAATCAAACCAGATCATGTTTGCAATGCCAGGGCAGCAATTCCAGCCATCAACAGTCATGGCTTAATTCAAAATAGAAGAGGATTTTAAAATAAGCCTTCTTGAAACTCAAAATACTGGAATAGTCTATTTATTTGAAGATTTCCTCTTCAATTGCAGAAGCAATTGCCAAAATATCATCCAAGCTCCTGATTCTGCTGCCAATTCTTACGAGTTTTATGGTTGTGCAGTTGCTCCTGTGCCAACCTAATTTTTTAAAATTATTATGAGGTCTGAATATTGGCAAGAAATGCCAAAGGGGACAAATAAGATCAAACAATGTGATTTTTAAAGGGGGAGGAAGAATATACATTTACATGAAAAATCAAAAAATCTTGCTTCTAGAAGAAATCTGTACAAAATTTTATTTCATATTATAATACAGTATGGCTACGAATTGTGAAAAATCCAATATGGGTCTCAAAGTAGAGGAAATATTTAAATGTTATATATAGCAGTACTTGCTTTAAGAAATAGCGCTCAAACATCTATGCACATTATGAAAAATAATTACAATGCTACATAAAGAAGAAGCTGAAGAGATTTATATTCATTTTATGAATACTGACCCTTTGTTTTACCATCTTCTTTGGCAAGTGCTTTTTTTGTAATTCCCTAATTACTTATTTAAAAATTTGTATCAGTAAAACAAAGGACATGATCGAATCATAAAATAAAAATAACATTTTACTTTATACTGAATGAGGAAAGACTCAATATATAATTGCCCTATTTTTTTCTTACAAGATTCTCAAAGCACTGACTTCTCTCTGCCTTTCTACTGTCCTCTGCCCTTAAGTATGTGGGACCATGGACACCACAGTTCCAGACACATCTAGCAACTTCAGGCCACTTTCCTAATAAAAAGTGGTGAATTCCTCCTGGGAAAGTACTAATTGCCATCAAAGGCCTAGATTAAAAATAACCTGCTTTGTGCAAACTTCTCTGATCCTTCCAAAGAGAAGTAATTATTCTCTTCTTTATGCTTCTATTCTATTAACTTACTAACTTTTGATTTGCAGGCTCATATATAAATGCAAAATGCTCAATTTTAATTTGCTCTATTTTTTTCATAGCCCACAATATATTTTGAAATATCTCTCAATAATTACAGGTAATTATATACAAATAATATTGATATATAAACTTTATAAACTCATTTTAATAATAAATAATCATTCATTACCATGAAGTACCATGTCTACAGTATGTATACAATAATCTGATACTTAAAATATATGCAATGATTGCCAGGCACAGTGGCTCATGCCTATAAATCCAGCACTTTGGGAAGCTGAGGCATGTGGATCACCACAGGTCAGGAATTCAAGACCAGCCTGACCATTGTGGTTAAACCCCATCTCTACTAAAAATACAAAAATTAGCTGGGCGTGCTAGTGTGCACCTGTAGTCCCAGCTACTTGGGAGGCTGAGGCAGGAGAATCTCTGAAACCTGGTAGGTGGAGGCTGCAGTGAGCCAAGTTTGCACCATTGCACTCCTGTCTGGGCAACTGAGCGAGACACTGTCTCAAAAACAAACAAAAAAACGCAATGATTGACTGAAGTAGATGAGTTAAAATCATACTAGTATTACAATGATTACTACTATATTTTGACTGTACTTAGGAATAATGTCCAAATGCATAGATTTATACTAAAATCTACTAGCTATTCCATAGGAAATTTTTGAAAATAAACTTCTCATTAATTAATTAATTTAGTGAGCACACTTTGATAATCTATCAGCAGGGCATTGTGCAGAGCAAAACACTAGGAACACAAACTGGAATTAGAATGGGTCCCTGCCCTCAAATAATTCTTTTGCAGTGGAATAGACAGGAATGGGAACAGATAAATGCAGCATGGAAGAGCTGATGTGAAATGGAAGTAAATACAAGGTATAGTGAGGTTGCAAAGGTGACAGTGACCAACTCTGGGGAAGTCAGAGAAAATGTCCAGTGTTGAGTAGAAATTCACCAGGAGAATGAGATGGGGCACAATGGTAAAAGGGAACAGTGCATATAGAGGCACCGAGACTTAACAAGTGTGGCTCATTTGAGCAACTGCCTGTGGCTAAGGATGACTGAAGCATTGGACACAAGGGGAAGAAAATCGGGAGATGAAAGCCAAGTTGACAGAGTTCAGACCTCCACTCTAGGAATGTTCTTCGGACTTTATCTGGTGGGAAGGACATGGAGGCTGAGACTGGGGGAAGAGAGGTCAGAGAATGGGCTGTCTTCACAGTCTAAAGAGACAGCCCTTCATTACGCATGTCTTTAACATCCATGCATATGTCTAGACACATTCTAAGTATTTCATCCTGTAGTTTTAGAAATTGGCTGGAATTCATAAGGATTAAAAAGGATGACACTTCATTTTAAGATTTATGTTTAAAATTGCCAAATATATATACTGAATGCTGATCATGTATGAGACACCATTTTTAAGAACTATAGGGTAGTCAAAGAGGTACAGGCTACAACTATGATCTTTAAGTATTCTGACCCTGATGTAGAAAGCAGAAACATATAAATATACATATACATATACATATACATACACACACACACACACTCACACACACATACATACACATATATGGCATACCAGGATAAGTGTCATAGTTCAATTACAACTGAGTGATATGAGACAGCATTCAGTAGAGAAATCTTGTTAAGTACTATTCTGTGTGCTGTATAAACATTTCAAATTTAAATAAAATAACTCACGACTTACTAGACCAGATATAAAGAGCAGTTCTGAGGTATTGCAACATTTAAATTCATCTTTGGGAACTGTTACAGGAGGTTGGGAAAATAAGATATTTTCTTCCCACACATAAAATTTTTACAAATATTCTTGTGAATTAATTTAAATAAAACAAGATTTTTCTACTGGACAGCCTATATATTCACATATTATAGGCACTTCTTAGATATTTTTAAATTTTTTAAGTAAATTAAGGAACGTAAATGGTAAACCACCAGCAATTCATTTATAAAAGTCTCCCTCTTGCATATAGAAATTATACTCCACATTTGGAATAAAAATAATTCAATATTCAACATTAATGTTATGAACACAAAAGAAATAGAAAAGAAATTCCAGAGGAGAGAAACCTAAAAGAACCTAACTTTTACACTTCTAATTTTGACATGTAATTTTTCAAAGCTTACAATCCTTTAATACAGCTATTTATATTCTATTTCCTTCCTAAATTTAACTATGTTTTCCCCATATGAGACTCAGGATGCTGACCTATAAAACAAAAAGGAATTCCAAGAATATAGTATGGAAATAATAGAAGTTCATGATGCACTATGCTATTATTCAAGCAGAAAATAAATTGGTTTTCTTAAGAAGAGACTCTTTTTTAAAGATATTATGTGTCAACATCTGTCTGTTCTTTTTTTTTTCCACATTCTCATTCCACAGGAGCTGGACCACATAGCCAGAGTCTAGGATCAATTTCATCCATTGGAAGGAAGAAGAGTTATTATCAGTGTTCTCCCACCTATCTCCAATGTGTTAATTCAGCTCTGTTGATGTCTCTAAATGGAAATGCTAGGTTCCCAAAACCAAGGCTCACCTTATAAGCTTTGAGATTTGGGGCCCATTTTATTCGCAGCATTTTACCTCTGAGGAATGAAGTCTTGTCTCTGAACTCCAGCCCATGCCTGAGCTCCCGCTGCTGGGGATAAATATTCCTTATGCAGACGTTTTGCAGGCCTGCCTGCCTGGCTGATCTCAGCATGCCATCTGTTCTGGGACTCCCCATCACTAAGCTCTGATTGTCTCTCCAAACTCTCCATTTAATCCTTGGTACTCTGATACCAACTGCTATTCTGCACTATCTCTCATTGCTGGTGACAATGTTGAATTTCACAAGAGCCCTGTGATCCTGGAATATAGTAAAAGTTAATAAATCCTCCCATATTTTGTGTTCTGAGAAATGGCTTACTGCAAAGAAACACATTTCCCGTAAAACTTAGATAAGGAATATACATACCCTTCTTTACCTGTGACAAGGCCAGAACACAGACCCTTCAAATTTCCATTCTTGGCCTCAGAAATGACAAATTGATCAATCCGGACAAAATGCAAAATTCTCTCCTTCCCTGAGACCACTGAACTTTACACACAACCTCTGGAGAATAAGCTCATTTCAGAATAAAACATTCTCTCCTCTTCTATCTGATCATGTCACCATTCATCACCCACCTCCCCAAACTTGGTGAATTTCTAGCCATGTTTACCTCTCCCTATAAAAGCAAATCTGTCTTGTTTAACTTTTGAGACCTAGTAGATCTTATGGTGGGAACTATCTCCCTATTACCTTCCTCCACCTATAATCATCCTTTTCTCCACTCTTATAATCATCCCTTCAAATAAAGTATCTTCCTTAAGTCTAAATTTCCTTTTTATTTGACACTGGTCAGTGAGCTTTCTGTCTGCATAATTGAAGTGGCTTTTTCCTATTGCCTGGAGTAATTTTTGTCTCTTACTACCCCTAATCACATCTATTAATGTCCACACTTTCTTTTGCAACCACACCCAGATACCACCCCCTAAACCCTTCCAGTCTTTCTTTCAAAGCTTGCCACAGTTAACACTTAGAGTCTTCACGTCACAAGTTATTATATTAGTTTCCCTATCCTCAAACTCATTCAATTCATAACATTTTTAGTCAACAAGCTAGAAAGTAACATCCAAATTCTTTAATGACAATTCTTCCAAGATGCCTCAATCTAACCGCCATCAAATTTCCTCTCATCTCACACATCCAGAGTGGAAAGCTTTTAAGAAATTTGTCAGAAACTCACAAGCAAGGAAAGACATAGCATGGGAAAATGTTTCTTACTACTTAAGAAAAGTGCTTGATAACCAGCCATGCATGGGAACAGTGCCACTTAAACGGAGGGTTGTAAATGCACTCAGGCCACAAGGTTCTGTTCAGATAAATTCAGAGATATACTTAAAAAAATAATCACAGTTCTCTGGTAAAAAACATACAGATTAGTTTAACTCTCTGCAAGAAGTTGCCATGCTTCAAATGGCAGAAAAACTTGACTAGAGAGCAGTAAGCACCCCTCTGTTCCACATCCTCTGTGTCCTCAGACAGTCACCACCATGGACGGGCTTGTTTTATGAAGTCGGATAAATATACTCCCACATATGCATCTATACATATACATATGCATATATTTAGTAATCTCAGTATTTTAAAAATGACATTGGTGATGCATCCTATGTGACTAAGTGGGCCAAAAAAATATGCGTTGTTCTTTTCTCTCTTCTAATTGGAATGAGGCTTCCTATTTTGGTCGATTTTGGTGTTATCCGTAATGATATTTGAGGCCCTTCTCTACCAGGAGGTTTTGGCAATTCTCAAAGGAATGTGTTGGCACTCTCACTACGCACTGTTCTTGCTGCTCCTAAAGGCTCCTGGCGAGCTGCAAACACTGAGCTATGCAGCAAGGCTCTGATGTGATGGCTAAGTGGCCGTGAGATGTTTCATTATCATAAGGGTGCCAGTGGAGGGGAAGCCACTTGACGGGAAGTAATCTGTAGGCTCAGCACTTGGTGCAATGGCCCACATATCTACCCAGAGTGCTGAAAATTCCAGCAGGGGAAATGAATGCACTAAAAAGAAATGCAAATTAGAAAGATTAATAAACACACGATTACCAAGAGAATTTTGTAGCAAATACATACAGGAAATGTTCTATATCCACAGTAAATAAATACTACAGGAAGCTAAACTGCACTAAGCTAAACAGTTTTTAGAAATGCTCCTCATCTCAGCAGGTTGGCATTCATTTTTTAAAAGCGATGTGTCACTTCAGTTAAATTATCACTAGTTTATTTACTTCAATCTTTTTCAATGTCTGTTACTTTAAGAATAAATGATATAATGAGGCTGTGTCAATCCTGATGAAAGTATTTTCTACCATCATCAAATATTGTAAATAACTGTAAGCATTACAAGCAGTGATTACATGCCAAAATTATGCATACTACCTAAGAACACATGTCTGTGTTTTCTGAATATTCATCACCTGGGTCTACAGAAGGGATCTGAATGACAAAATCATTACAAAATCTATAAAGTTGTAGATAATGTTTTCTCACAATATTTTTAACACATCCCCATCCATTTCATATTTATTGAGCATTTACTATGTACTAACAATTGTGCTAGACATGGGGCTTACAAAAAATGAAGTCAGCAGCTTGAAGTTTCACAATGAAGTTACTATTTTTTTCAAAATGAAATCTATAAGCAAGCTGAGGAAGCTTCAAGATTTATTTCCAATATTTGAAAAATGATTAATAAGAATAGTGATGCATTAAATTATTACCTAATGACTTGAATAAGGTGCTTCAGTGATATAGTTTGGCTGTGTCCCCACCCAAATCTCATCTTGAATTGTAGCTGCCACAGTTCCCATGTGTTGTGGGAGGGGCCCCATGGGAGATAATTGAACCTTCAGGGTGGTTTCCCCCATGCTGTTCTCATGGTAGTAAACAGGTGTCACGAGATCTGATGGTTTTATAAGGGGTTTCCCCTTTCTCTTGGCTCTTATTCTCTCTTGCCTGCTATCATGTAAGACAAGCCTTTTACTTTCCACCATGACTGTGAGGTCCTGCAAGCCACGTGGAACTGTAAGTGCATTAAACCTCTTTTTCTTTATAAATTACCCAGTCTTGGATATGTCTTTATTAGCAGTGTGAAAATGGATTAATACACTCAGGAAGTTCCAAATATATCTTATGTGTACAATCAAATTCTATTTTACTTATATGTCCAAATAAAGATAAATCATAAATATTCTAGTCTTTTTTACATTTTAGCCAAAAGGCATCCTGATTTCTGTGAATCCACTAAGTATATTAGCATGGCATCTTCTCAATGAAAAGTTTTTTCCGGCAGAACAGTTACTGAGTCCCCTAATTGTTGGTTCATCATTTATGTCAGCAAAGGCCAAACTCCTTCTTATCCCATGAAGTCAGCTACAAGTCTGGCACAGGGAATGGCTAAAAACATCTTGAGAAGAATAAACATAGTTTTGGTAATGGCGAAGGATGCTTCTCAGTCTCAAAGGCCTGCTAGCTCTTCATCTTTCCTATTTCATGACAAGACATTAACAAATACCCTTTTATGAAATGAATGTTTGGATGCTAATTACTAAGCAATTCTTTTATTTGTAATAGAGCCAAGCAATTTAACACCTTCCAGCCACTTTATAGAACGAATGTATAATCATAATTCTTTTAATGCATTGGTGGAAGTACATAAAAGCCCGTGGAAATTGTTCATTTTGCTTACATGAAGCCGTTAGCTCAGTTAATTACAACTCATTGTCTTGCTATTATTTTTTTCATACACTTTCTTTCAACATTGCCATTTATTTAGCAAGAACCACACACACAGTGGAGTTAAAGAGACTGAAGAGTAATTGGAAAAGAGCACACTAAAAGCCCCACTTCCTCAGACCCACAGCATCATCATCTTTTACTTGCCTGTAGATACTGTCTATGTAATGACCATTTGCCTGAGTTCACTGTCTTCATGGCCCCAAGGAGACGTGTATCATCAGACTATGGAGTCTAACACCTCAATCTCCTCTTCTACCAAGTTTTCCTGTTCTTACATACCCATCACATGCCTCATGGAGAAGCAACAGGCAAAGTATGAGTGAAAACACAGATGCATGAAAACCAATGAAAGGTTTATATGAGAGGAAAGACGTATGAAATCAGATTTTTTAATTATCATTTTAATTCACTTATGCTAATTTTAGGAGTACTGTGGGTTTCTTGACTAATAATTTAACCAGAAAGCTTTCTTTCTGGCAGTGAAATTTCAGACTCCATGGAGTCTGAAATTTAATGAGTTGTGAGAACAACTGGTAAATATTGAGGAATTTTGAAAACCAGTTGCTAAATTTTTGGTAGCTTGAAATTAGTCATGGTTGGTATTTATTTACACCACAGAAATCAGCAAATGCTTTTCTCTCTCTCTCTTTCTCATTTGAAAGCCAATTTACCAGCATACCATCACTAAGACCTTCATAAAGTTCTAACAAAAATAAGAGAAGTAGCTGGGCACAGAGGCTCATGCCTGTAGTCTCAGCACTCCAGAATTCCAAGGTGGGTACATTGCGTGAGCCCGGAAGTTCAAGAGCAGTCTGGCAACATGGTGAAACCCCATCTCTACAAAAAATATAAATAAAACTAGCCAGGTATGGTGGTGTGGGCCTGTAGTCCCAGCTACTTGAGAGCCTGAGGTGGGAGGATAGCTTAAGCCCAAGAAGTGAAGGTTGTAGTGGGCCAAGATCACACCACTACACTGCAGCCTCAGAGACAGAGTGATACGCTGTCTGAAAAAAACTAAATAAATAAGAAAATTATTCTCTAATTTCCTAATTTCCCAAGCAACCTGCTCATGATGTGTCTTTCACATTTTCTACCCATATTCTTGTGGTATATGTTTATTTATCAACTCTTCTTCTAAGAGTTATAAATGTAATACAAGTGTTAGATAATTTGTAAATTAGTACTTGTTTTAACAAGTCCAAAAATGATGCTCTTCAAACATCAGTGAAGCTAGCAAGCAAGCAATGTCCTCCCTATCTGTACAGGTCATGATTTCACAGCCTTCAGTGAAAGCCCTTCTGAGCCTAGGTCTTTTGTGGCTGAAAAAGTCTATTTTAGACTCTCTTTATCTTCCTTGCACCTCCTTTTACCCCCTCTTCTCTGGAACTCTTTCAGTTCAGTCTTTTCTTCAATACTGCAGTCAGATTCATTTACAATATCTCACTTGTAGGGGAAAATGAAATCTGCCACACAACCACAGTAAACTGATGTCTTTTACTCTTTTATGCTTACTTCTGAATAATGCCCATGTAATATAACAACAATAAGGACAGCAAAACAGAACTAAAGTCTTTACAACAAAGACAATAAGATTAGACTATATCAGAAGAGATTTGTAGTTGAAGTTTATATTAGCTCTGAGCTGAAAAATAGCCTAATTAGATTCTTAATTTCAGATTTGTGAAACAACAAGTGTTAAAACCACTTAATAATTCTCCTTTGCTAATTTTCCAGGGAAGTCCATTTTTCTTATTAAGCCTGGTATTATACATCTATTTTAATGTTGTTTTAATATTATCAATGAAATAAAAATTACTCTAAGAAATTAATATTAACTATATTAATGTTAATCATTTATCAGCTTTAAGTATGTCCTGATTAAGATACTTAATAATATAATGAAGGCAGATAACTGAGGCCACTCAATTCTGCATTTTGCCTTTATAAGGCTATTTAAGAAATATTTAACCATCCTTTTAAAATCAAATTTTATTATCTATACACTGCCTTTCCCTTTACAGTAAAAATAAACAAACAAAAAATCATTATCATTTCAGCTGGAAAGGTTCACTTTCATAGTTAATATCATCTCATAAACATACCTGTGGTATTTAAAGGTAGCTATACAATAGGAGCATTAGGTCTCTTTTTTTATTATTATTTCCAGTAATTTGATTTTAATCCTTAAAGCCTAAACTAAATTGCATGGTCAAAATATTAACAGAGAATCCAATTTAAGCTATATGCCCAAAGGCACACTCATTGAGCAATTACAACCCCAAGCAGAAGGTTTCCCTGAGTGATGACAGGTATACTAATATTGAAAAATATCACATTTTTTTCCTTTTGTATACATAAAATCCTTTCAATTTTAGGATATGACTTTAAGTGTCAAAACAATTGATCACAAACATTGAAGAACTCTCATTGTAACACCTACTCCTTGCATAAGTGTGCAAGATTTAAGCACATATAGCTGATTTTATGCAAATAAAGGTCACCAAAAAGTCCAATTCAGAGTTTCTCAAGTTATTTCCTGTGAAATCCTTGTTTTGATAAAATACTACAGAGTACATTCCAGAAAGGATACAGTAATGATCAAATGAGTTTGGAAAACTATGTAACAGAAAAATATCTCAGAACTTTTAATATATGAGTATGCTTTTTTTTTTTTTTTTTTTTGAGACAGAGTTTCACTCTTGTTACCCAGGCTGGAGTGCAATGGCGCGATCTCGGCTCACCGTAACCTCCGCCTCCTGGGTTCAGGCAATTCTCCTGCCTCAGCCTCCTGAGTAGCTGGGATTACAGGCACACGCCACCATGCCCAAATAATTATTTTTTGTATTTTTAGTAGAGACGGGGTTTCACCATGTTGGCCAGGATGGTCTGGACCTCTTGACCTCGTGATCCACCTGCCTCGGCCTCCCACAGTGCTGGGATTACAGGCGTGGGCCACTGCGCCCGGCCATGAGTATGCTTTTTTAATCATTAAGGAGTCCTCATGCATTACTTCTGAAACGTGTGAATGTTAAACAGTTTTCTCTGAACATCTTAGTTTTTGGAATATAATACGTAGTTTTACAAGGAATGTTGTTTCAAAATGTTATTTTAAGAGTTAGCTACCAATTTGTTAGACTTTTGTTCTCTAGTTGCTTAAATTGGAGTGATTTGAGTTCATTTAAGCGTCTTCATATCTGAAATGCTGTCCTAAATGTAGTTCCCCACAGTTTTCAGGCTGAGAAAAATTATATGCAACTTTATTTCTTGAGATTTGACCCTTTCTAAATTGTAGATAAATTATAGTTCTGAGCATTCAGTTTATCATTTATTTTTCTGTGCTATTAAGTAGATCAATATATTTCCCTAAAGGCAAATATTCTATTTCTAACAATATTTTCTACCTAAAACACTGCTGAAAACTTTTGGGTAAATGAACAAGTCAGAAATAGCAGAGTTGCTGAAATTGGCTCATTTTCACTGATTTTGTATTTTAATCTGGCTTTTCATTTGAAAAGAGAGCTATAGAATGACATTAAATGAAAAATGACATTCCATAATTCTTTCATTCACATTTTCCCAGCATATGAAAAAAACAAAGTCACCTTGTCAAAAAGACTCTGCATCTTATTAAAATGTCTAGAAATCTGTACATACTGTTTTCCAAATATTTACCAACTCTAATAGATGGAACTGCATTTTGAGCAAGAACTGTATTTTGTTTATTTGTTCGTTTTTACAGAATAAGTGGTAGACTTCTATGAATTCTGGAGGCTCTTTCAAACTGTGGCTCTGTATTTTGATTAGGGTAAGTAAGCATGTCAAATAAAGTTTAGATTGTGTACAATACTGACACAGGGCAGGCAAGCCCCAGAACTGGGGCTTAGCCTGGGATGGTTCTTGGCTTCTCCCAGGAAAGAATTCAAGGATGAGCTGGTGGGGTTAGGCAGCAACTTCTATTTGCTGAAGCAACAGTGAAAAGCAGCAGCAGAGGGAGAGCTCCTTGAATAGCAAGGCTACCCCATCCATAGGAAGTGTGCCCAGAGTAGCAGCTCAGGGGCAGTTATACAGGCATATTTATACCTATTTCCAGTTATATGCAAATTAAGGAGCAGATTATGCAGAACTTTCTTTTTAAAAAAGCGTGGTAACTTTCAAGTTTTTAGGTCATTGCCATTGAAAGGGGCAAAAACTTCTCGGGGTTGCCATGGCAATGGTAAACTGACATGGGATACTAATGGCCATGGCTTATGGAAAGCTGCTTCTGCCCCATCCCTGTTTTAGTTGGTCCTCAATTTGGTCCAGTGCCCAAGACCCTCTTCTGGAGTCAAGCCTAACCTCCTGAGTTGAGACCTGACTCCTACCTCAGTACCCTGCTCAGGACCATTATGTATGGGCCATCATTATTTAAACATTCTGTGCCTCAACTGGTCCCTCATAACCAGCAATGAGTTTATTGGATGGTTCGTGATATGTGATATAAGCCATTTGAAAGAGCATTCTAGTGATAGGAAAGCTCCATGTACCCTGCTCAGAATAGCAGGTGTCACTCCAGCATATTTGGTAAGAGGCATTAGTTCACAGATGACTTATTTGAGTACAGGAAGTGGGAGGGGCTGGTGGAGTTGAGTAATGATTAGAAAAGGACATTGATATGGTTTGGTTGTGCCCCCACCCAAATTTCATCTTGAATTGTAGATCCCATAATCCACAGGTGTCATGGGAGAGACCAGGTGAAGGTAATTGAATCATGGGGTGGTAACTCCCATGCTATTCTTCTTATAATGAGAGTCTTATAAGATATGATGCTTTTGTAAGTGTCTGGCATTTCCCATGCTTGAACTCATTATCCATTTTGTTGTCCTCTCATTATCCATTTTGGTGACCTGTGAAGAGGTCCCTTCAGCCATGATTGTAAGTTTTCTGAGCCCCCTGCACCCCAGCCATGCAGAACTGTGAGTCAATTAAACCTCTTTTCTTTATAAGTTACTCAGTCTCAGGTATTTCTTCAGAGCAGTGATAGAATGCAATAATCCAGTAAGTCGGTGCTGGTAGAGTGAGGTGTTCATATAAGGATACCCAAAAATGTGCAAGCAACTTTAGAAGTGGGTAACAGGCAGACGTTGGAACAGTTTGGAAGGCTCAGAAGACAGGAAAATGTGGGAAAGTTTGGAACTTCCTAGAGACTTGTTGAATGGCTTTGACCAAAATACTGATAGTGATATGTACAATAAAGTCCAGGTTGAGGTGGTCTGAGAGGGAGGGGAGGAACTTATTGGGAAAGGGAGCACAGGTGACTCTTGATATGTTTTAGCAAAGAGACTGTTGGCATTATGTCCCTGCCCTAAGTATCTGTAAACTTTGAACTTGAGAGCAATGATTTAGCGTATCTGGTGAAGAAATCTCCAAGTGGAAAAGCATTTAAGGGAAGCAGAGCATAAAAGTTGGAAAATTTTCAGCCTGACAATGCAATAGAAAAGAAAACCTCATTTTCTGGGGAGACATTCAAGCCTGCTGCACAAATTTGCATAAGTAACAAGGAGCAGAATGGTAATCACAAAGACAATGGGGTAACTGTCTCCAAGGCTTGTCACGGACCTTCCTAACAGCCCATCCCATCACAGGCCGTAAGCCCTAAAAGAACAAAATGGTTTCCAGGGCTGGGCCCAGAACCCTGCTGCTATGTGCAGTCTAGGAACTTGGTACCCTGTGTCCCAGCTGCTCCATATTTGGCTAAAAGGGTCCAAGGTACAGCTCAGTCCATAGCTTCAGAAGGTGCAAGCTCCTAGCCTTGGCACCTTCCACATGGTGCTGAGCCTGCAGCTACACAGAAGTCAAGAACTGAGGTTTGGACACCTCCGCCTAGATTTCAGAGGATGTATAGAAATGTATGGATGTCCGTGCAGAAGTTTGCTGTAGAGATGGAGCCCCCAAGGAGAACCTCTGATAGGGCAACATGGAAAGGAAATGTGAGGTTGGAGCCCCCACACAGAGTGCCCACTGGGGCACTGCCTGGTGGAACTGTGAGAAGAGGGCCACCATACTCCAGGCACCAGAATGGTAGAAACTAACAGTTTGCACTGTGTGCCTGGAAAAGCCACAGACACTCAAAGCCAGCCTGTAAAAGCAGTCAAGGAAAGGGGCTGAACTCCGTAAAGCCACAGGAGCAGAGATATCCAAAGCCATGGGAATTCACCTCTTGCATCAGCATGACCTGGATGTGAGACATGGTGTCAAAGGAGATCATTTTGGAACTTTAAAGTTTAATGATTGCCTTATTGGATTTTGGAGTTGCATAGGTCCCGTAGCCTTTTGTTTTGGCTAATTTCCTTGTTTTGGCTAATTTCTCCCATTTGCAACAGATGTGTTTATGCAATGCCTGTACCTCCATTGTAACTAAGAAGTAACAAACATGCTTTTGATTTTACAGGCGCATAAGCAAAAGGGACTTGTTTTGTCTCCAACGCAACTTTGGACTTAGAGTTAGTTCAAAAGGGAAAGGCAAATCCTAAATCTTATGATAAAGAAATGCCAATGAGAAAAATCAAATCATTTTGTATCAGCTGTACTGATTTACCTATTTTTAAATGGACTGTTACTTAATACTGGATTTAAGCATGACCTAAGTTAAGAACTTTGATCTTTAAATGTATTTCTCTAAATTTTCTTTTCCTCTCTGACAACAGGGCAAATGAATATACATATAAACAGGTCAGAACATGAAAACCTTTGCTGAGGGCTTGGCTGTTCTCCAGTTCCTGATGCTAAATATTATCATAGAATAAGCCTCAAAATCAAATTTCCATAATACAATTCCTTAAACATAGTTCATACACATTGCTTCCAAAATTCTCTATTCTTTAGAGCTCTCTTTCTTAGAGCTTATAAACAAAATTTATTAGAGCTTATAGACATCAGAGATGGGAGAGGAAGGGGTATGTCTAAGAAACTATATTGAATTTCTGTTTGCACATCAAGCACACTGTTTTTCTAGATTTTAAGTTGGAATTTAATAAACATAGTAAAGTGTCCTAAAGATGTTATTACTCATACTTCTTAGAAGGTCAACTGCCTATACTAAAAGTATCACTATTACTGTTATTGCAATTGCTTTTTTGGAAACAAATTTTATTGTGCATATTTGAGGTATACATGGTATTATGAGAAACCTATAGATAGTAAAATGGTTACCATAGTGAAGCAAAATAGCATATGTATCATTTCACACTTTTTTTGTGTGTGACAAAACAGCCAAAGTCTACTTATTTATCCAAAATCTCAAATACCATAAAATATTTTAACTAAGTCCTTAGGTTGTACATTAGTTCTCTACACCTATGCATCCTACATATCCACTACCTTGTGTGCTCTGACCTATATCTCCCCATTTCTCACTGTCTAGCCTGTAATTACTGTTTTATTTTTATTTATTTTTAATTATTATTGACAGCCTAGAAATAATGACATGGTAGTTACTGAAGTTTCCTCATGGTATGTGACATCCAAAAAGCCACTGTCAAAATCACTATTACTTTATATCTGATTCTGTACTAGAGTAGCTTACATTACAAAGCAATTGTATCTCTCCTCTATGCATTCAAGTTGGTGGGTGGTGGTGGACATAGGTTATAAAGCCTTTTATTTTTCTTTTGAGACAGGGTCTCATTCTGTTGCCTGAGGAGGAGTACACTGGTGCAATCTTGGGCCACTGTAACCATCATTCCCAGGCTCAAGCAACACTTCTCCTACCTTAGTCTCCTGAGTACCTAGGACTACATGTGTGTACCACCATTGTTGGCTAATTTTTTACTTTTGTGTATACACTGGGTCTCTCTTTATTTCCCAGGCTAGTCTCGAACTCCAGGGCTCAAGTAATCCTCCCACAGTGGCCTCCCAAAGTGCTGGGATTGGAGGTGTGAGCCTCCATGCCCAGGCATTATAGAGCTTATTTAGAGATTATAACCAATATAAATAGTGTAATCACTTAGAAACTACTTAACACAATTCTTGGGCTTGAATTCTGTGTTATCTTTGGTTAAATTTATTTTCACAGAGTCAATATCCTCATTTATGCAAAGATAACTTACTTTTTCATCCTTGAAGATTGAGATAATACAGATTAAGTACTTGGCCAATATTGGTAATTCAACAAATATCAGATGCCAACTAATAGTAAGAATAATAATAATACCAACAAAAAACAAAAATCACCCAAATTATTAACTTTGAAGACCTTTCTCTTCTACAATTTTATAAGTATTTACTTTTCTTTACAAGTAATCACATAATGTATTTCCCCTATCTATAATGTTTGCTTTTAGAGTAGATTCAGAGAGCTTTTTTTTAGTTCAGAGTATACTTTATTATCCATCAAGACAGCTCATTTATCCTGCTCAGTCCATCCTTATTTCAAAATCCATTCATATCTATCTTCTCATGATAACCTCAGTAGAATTGAACATTAAGTGTAAAATGGAAACAAATACATCTTTGCAGTTTTTGCAGTGACAAGTTGTATATACTTGAAATAATAATAATCACTGTATAATTAATGAGTATTCTCTGTCAAGGATTTACAGCTTAAGCAGTGAGGAAACTATGATGTCACAAACCTTGTGTATTAAAATAAACTCTGGCTATTATCTTAACTTTCTGTTCCCATGTTCCTTTTGCTCTTACTTCTGGATTTATCTAATTTCCACCTTGTTGCATGACCTTATGTCTAAAATCTTTCCCTTATACATATTTTATGCCAAATATTGGGGAATTAATTATCAATTAATCAATTTAAAACTCAATGCAGTTGAGTAACTTGTCTTTTCCACACAACCCACATAATACCAGGGACTGGTAATAGGGGTTGTGGATTCAAACCTACCGCAGTCTGATGTCACAACTTACTTTTTTCCTAGTAAGGTCTGTTGCTTCTACACTGCCTTTACACAGTATCTCAATGAGTCATGTTGACTTAGGTATAAATTCTTAGGTCCTCAGCCATATTATGTGAATGCCCTGGAGTTTGGGAGTACAGAATATCTAATTCATGCTTTAAAAGGATATCCACATCAGTGGCTAGCTAAAGTCTCCTAAACTCAGAACAGGGACAGATTTTAGGAAATAACTGTACTCTCAATGATGATAGATGAAAGTGTAGGACTTGGGTGCCTAGATTCTGTCTGGAGACCTTTCTTAGAAGGTTCTACCCAAAAAGGCTTTGATTAAAGTGAGAACCTAAGTGAAAAGATCTGTCAGATGCAGAAAGGACAGAGCCTATAGCAGTGGATAAAGCTGAAACAGGCATTAACTGCATCAAGAAAGCTCAACTGGAAAGATCCTGTAATGGAAATTCTCAAGAGCTTATAAAGGTTCCCACAAGATAGGGAAGAGAGAATCTTGACTCTGAATTTGGAGTTGAGCATCCCACTGATACAGACATGTTTACTACAAACACAGGATCATTCTTTTGACAAAATGACTAGAGGATTTTTGATTAAGAGGGAGCAGATGAGTTTTAGGATCTGTTTAAGTTTTTATTCAGGGGTAAGGAAATAACCCTAGAGTACGTTTAGGCAGATACTGAGTAGGAGAAATTACTGCACTCTGAAAAGTTCTGTTCTTTCAACATAATGCTTGAGTGATTATATATCGATTATATTTAATGAGATGTCAATATATTTTTACACATTTGATGTATTTTGAGGTGGAGTCTCTAAAATTGCGAGTACCTAGAGCCTACAGAATGTCTCTTTCAAGTCTTTTAAATTCAGAATGATGTGAAGATAACGTAGCAGACTGTGAGTCTAGAAACTGGCCCTCATCCTGCCAGACTCACAGAGAACAGTTCTAACCGCGGCAAGAGACACCATGTATATCACCCCCTAATTACTGTTCAGTCTTAATCAAGTAACAATGATGACTTCCCATATTAAGAAATCACCATAACAAGAAATGATTTTTTTTAATAGAGTCTTGCTCTATTGCTCTGTCACCCAGGCTGAAGTACAGTGGCTCAATCTCATCTCATTGCAACCTCTGCCACATGGGCTCAAGCCACTCTCCAACATCAGCCTCCCAAGTAGCTGGAACTACAGGCACACACCACTATGCCCAACTAATTTTTGTATTTTTTGTAGAGTCAGGGTTTTGCCATGTTGGTCAGGCTGGTCTCAAACCTGCCTCCCAAAGTGCTGGAATTACAGGTATAAGCCATGGTGCACAGTGAAAAATCCTATTTTAAATGATGCCTTGTAACTGAAATGTTTTTATGGCATACTAAAAAAATATTAAGCTGAGGGTTAATCTATAGTTTTAAGAAGGACATATTGTCCTAGAGTGTTTCATGACAATTTCTTTTCCTTTCCAGGGTACATTTGCAGTTGCTAAGGAACCAAATTTCACAGCCATGGCTATCTAGCAATACCATATGTGGATAATGTCAGAATACTTTTGTGATAGCTACTGTGAAGCCAAAAAACATGGATATTAGAAATAAGAAAAAAAATTATTAGATTGTCTGCTACAACCATAATAAAAAGTCTAGTTTGCCAGTGGAATGAGTGTTCCACCATGAGAGGAACCTTATATATCAGTTAATCATTCTGCCCCCTAGCCTAGCATAACTCTAGCTCATATTAGGAATTCACAAATATCTATTCAAAGAATAAAGATGTTTCTTCTCACTAGTACTCTAAAGCAGAATAATACCTATAAGGTTCAAGCAAAGTAGTTCTCACAGGAAAATAAATGAAATGTCTTTAAGAATATTTCAAAGAAATAGTTTGCATTTATAATACTCTCATTCTCCAGTTTTCCAAAGTCTTTTGAAAATAGCCAGATCATTGTAAATTAGTTAACTACCATTTAAATTTTATTTTATTTTTTAATATTACTTCTTTCTGAAAACCATGGCTTCCAAAACCAATGGGTTTAACCCATCTATTAACACATCTCCTAGTCTCACTATCACTATGTCTAAGACTAGGAGATGGGCTAATTCCCCTAGTCTCAGATGCAGTGGTTCAATTACTAAATAAAACGATAGAAAACCTGTCATTTTCACTAACCCATCTATTAACGCATCTCCTGGTCTCACTGTATCTGAGCCTAGGAGCATTAACCCATCTCTTTCGGGCTCATTTTTTGCATCTCTAAAGTGAGGTAGTATTTCCTTATAATTTAGTGATTATAATTGCTTATATATCTGTGGTCCATCTATTATTATCTTAACTTAGCAAAATATCTGTTTCGTTCCTGCTTACTGGGTGAGATGAAACATCAGTTTCTGGCATTTTAAAGTTGGTATAATAAAAGGTGATATATAATCAGAAAACTGAATTCCACAAATGTTGATGTCATGGTTCTAGGCAAAGGTTCAGACTTAAAATATTATTTACTGATTTTAATCTATCTGATCCTATATATCTTTGTCATATACTTCACATTTTCAACAAAGCTCTAAAGCTTCTTTGTTATTTTTGTACCTCAGGTTTACCTATTATTGTTTCATATCCTCAAATATTAACATTTCCTAGATTAATGAAGGTTTTTAATGCAACAGGCTCAAAAGCAATTCTATACAGTTTGCTGTCTTAGCAGGGTGACATGCACTATTTTCTTTTTCTTTTTCAGACAGAGTCTCGCTCTGTCATCTAGGCTGAAGTGCAGTGGCACCATCTCAGCTCACTGCAATCTCTGCCTCCCGGGTTCAAGCGATTCTCCTACCTCAGCCTCCCGAGTAGCTGGGATTACAGGCACACACTGCCACACCCAGCTAATTTTGTTTTTTTAGTTAATTTTAGTTTTAGCTAATCTTAGAGGCAGGGTTTCACCATGTTGGCGAGGCTGGTCTGGAACTTCTAACCTCAAGTGATCAGCACATCTCAGCCTCCCAAAGTGTTGGGATTACAGGCATGAGCCACCGCACGTAGCCAACAATCACGTTTTGAAAGAAATATTTAACTTCAGTTAGTTTGCAAGGAAAAGCAACAGTGCTTAGACACACACAAATTTTAATCGATTTTTCCTATCATTTTCCTGTGTGCTGTACCAGTGCTGTGGTGCTGTATGCAACCTGATACATTCCATCCGCTGCTTTCATTCTCTGCAATCACTATATGATTTTATGGAACAATAGAAACTAAAGTTGTCTGGTGTAATAAACTCCTGTGATTTTAGCCCTGTAGATTGTTCTCCTCTGGGTACTTATGGATTCCTTTTTAGTTCATTTTTAAATGATTGCACAGGGTCACGAGACATCCTTTGATCAGAGCACATTATTCCCCAAGCCCTGCTGTATCTCCTCAGTCCTTCTGGCTTCTAATTCTTTAAGATTCTGAAATTCACACACATTCATTATATATTCCCTTTTGTGCCTATAGCTTATCAACTGTTAAATTGGGTGGACCAGTCATGAAACTAATCTAAAAGGGCACCAAAGCTTAAATTTTATTAGATAAGAAACTTTTCAGGTAGCTCACATGTTGTCAATACCCTCACATGAAAGAGACATTTCATTTTTGGTAGAGTGAGGAAGGAGTGTGCTTTGCAGGCTGACTGCTTTGAAATCCCAGATGTATGTCTACTATGTGAATTAAGCCACTTAATATCTCTGCACTTCTATTTTTTTTTTTTGAGACAGTTTCAGTTTTCACTTTGTCACCTATGCTGAAGTGCAGTGGTGCCATCATAGCTCACTGCAGCCTGGAACTCCTGGACTTGACAGATCCTCCCACCTGAGCCTCCCAAGTAGCTTGGACTATAGGTACACACCACCATGCCTGGATGATTTTCTTTTTATCAGAGACAGGGTCTCACTATGCTTCCCAGGCTGGTCTTGAATTCCTAGCTCAAGTAATCTTCTGACCTCAGGCTCCCAAAGTGCTGGGACTACAGGTGTGAGCACCGTACCTGGCCCTCCATCTTCTTAAAGAATGGGAATAGTAATACCAACTCTTTTTATATATATATACTTTAAGTTCTGGGGTGCATGTGCAGAACATGCAGGTTTGTTACATAAGTATACATGTACCATGGTGGTTTGCTGCATCCATCACCCCATCATCTACATTAGATATTTCTCCTAACTCTATCTCTCCCCTAGCCCCCCCACAACAGGCCCTGGTGTATGATGTTTCCCTCTCTGTGCCCATGTGTTTTCCTTGCTCAACACCTACTTATGAATGAGAACATGTGGTGTTTGGTTGTCTGTTCTTGAAACCAGCTCTTTAGACCTATGTGAAGACTAGGTAAAATATTAAAAGAAAATGCAACAGAAATTTATGTTTATCAAGGAGGTTAAACATATGTATTATTTATCTCCTTTGGCTCCCCAGAACTTGAATAAAAATGACAGTTAAGGCAATAAAACTGTATAAACTCCAGAGAGGCAAAGAGAATGGGTTAGGGGGATAACATCAGAGGAACAAGGGGATGAATGTGATCTGATGTAAGCACCCTTCTCTCTGCTCTGTTAGTGGCCATGAATGAGAAAGGGAAGCAGTGAGAGGGACTAAAATAGAAGAAATGATTTCTAATTCTGAGCAATTTGAAATAAATGAATGAGAACTTAGAAAACTAAGTAAGGAAAAAACTGAAACAAATACTAACTCCAGGAAAAAGAAAAAGTCGTACAGAAAAATAAGTATAAGCAAAGCACAAAATCATTTAATCTTATGCAACATTTACAAACACATAATGATGTAAATGCTTACTGTAGATTTTCATCTGAAAGGGATATATAATTGCATCTAAATGTTAGCAATATAAGAGAGCTACACTCAAATCAATTGAGGAAGGCAATTTTTAAATATTTGTTTATTATGAGAAATGGTGTCTCATTATGTTGCCCAAGAGGGAGTGCAGTGGTTAGTAACAGGCATGATCATGGCATATGACAGCCTCAGAGTCCTTGGTCTCTAGTGATCTTCCTGCCTCAGCCTTGTGAGTAGATGGGACTACAAGAATGTACCACTGCACCTGGCAGGCGGCCAATTTTTCTAAAATCAAAAGAATAGTTTAAGTAGTGTATTCTGTTTGTAGCTATAGTGTTATAATTTTGTTTGTTTTCTATGTACGAAAATAATACTAAAATCTAACAGCTGAAAGTAACCTCTGTGGGTGTGGCGAAGGAATGGTAACATTACTCATTTGCATTATAATCTTATACTATTTTTTCTTTTAAATTATGTATGAATTACTTTGAAACAGTTTTTATAAAAGAGTCTGGTAGATACATGATATTCTCTCTGAATTATTCTTCAATATCTTTTTATTAGCATCATAATAAAGATCATTTGGTTAGTCTATCATTAGATTAATAAAATTGTTAATACTGTATAGCAACCTAAGAGAAATTCAATTAATTATCCTTTAAGTTAAGCCTTAACACTGACGCCCACAAAAGTAAAATGCCAAGGATCTTTCAACATATGGTATACTGTTGAAGGATTGAAAACTGGAATTCAATTGTCAATAAACTTGGTTCAGATCACCTTGAAATTGTCTTTCAATAGATCCAAGATAATATACATCATTCAAGATAATCATTTACTGTTAATTATCCAAACAGTATATCTATGACATTAATATTGCTGGTAGGTCAACCGTGGAAAACTTGAATCTTCTAAAGCTCTTGAGAATCAGGATCTATAGGTATCGATCTACAGGTATTGACTTACAACCTATGCAACTTACGACCATTCGACTTTACAACCACAATCGCTAGCCACGACTGCTCTGCGTCTGGCAGCGCAAACATTGCCCAGCTGGACGTATGACAGTGCGGACCAGCATCTGGCAGCACTACCATCTCCACGTGCACCATTTCAACTGTACATATAGCCTACTCAACTTACGACCAACTCGTGTTATGACCGTTCCGCGGTCCCGACCATGGTCGTAAGTCCAGCACTGCCTGTACTCCCAACACATTTTATCTTTCTTACTCCCCAGCCTATCTTATCCTTCACAAAACAAAAATTTAACAGGTATCTCTGTTTTATTGGGTTTTGTGATTTTCCTCTTAAAGTTGGGCAAGACAAGATCCCTTATGCAGAATGTAGGAGGAAAAACTTGCAGTGGGGGTTGGCTCACAGCCAGACAAGACAGAGAGGAATGTAGAAGGCCCAGGTAGAATCTTTGGGGCAGAAGGGGTGTTGAGAAGGACAGAGTTCATGCTCTTACAAAGTGACTTTGTTGTCAGGGAGGAGCCATGCTGAAGAAGGACGTCTGTTAATTTCTTCCATGTAATATATACTATGAACACTTGTCTCTGAATCCTCTGGACAGATCTTATAAAAGGTACATTTTTGGTTAATTCGTGGTGGTATTGGGCTTGTTTTTCTAAGGTTATGGTAAAGCTTTAAGTATAGCCTCCTAAGTAGGTAAGCCAAAAGTTCCACTTTGGTCCTGTGTTCCAAATTTACATTTTCTCTCTTTTCATTCTCAGAAGGGCCCTAAATTACCAAGTCTCCTACAGCAAAAGCAAGGAGCAGAGGTGAGGCAGCTTGTAAAAGACTACATGATAAAATTATTTTCTACTTAGTTAATTTCTCTACAGTAAGAACATACCTAAAATAAAATATACACAGTGATGTCTTTTTAATTAAGTGAAGAAAACAATTCACTCTCTTTTGGATGATATGAGTGAATCTTGTGGCAACAGTAGTTAGGATAAGCTGAGGATCTGATCGGCATTAAGTTGCTATCGGATATCAGGTTGAGTAGCTCACTGATAGTTAATGAACTTCATTTTGGAAAAAAGATGCCTCAATGTCAGTTTGATTTTTGCTCATTTGCTGCCTTGACATAAAAGTGAGTTAAGTGTGCAGCTGTGTGACCTCCTGGGTATTACAGCATGACTGCACTACTCCATAGTTAATTAGCAAATCGAAGGTTGAAGCAGTTTTTTCCAGAGTCATAGGAATTGCAAGGCCATGTGCTCCCCGTTGTCCTAAATATCCTCTGTCTAGATACCATCAATTATTTTTGCTCGATTAATACAACCCCTGAATTTACTATATTCTTGAGTCTCACTTACACTGTGGTTAATAGGTGTGAAGACAGAGGATGCTTCACCCTTTCAAGAGTTCCTCAGGTGATATGATACGTGTTCTCCAAGCAAGCCTGGATGCTTGACTTATAACTGAATTTCAGACACAAGCTAATGCAAAAATTGGATGTTGGATGCCATAACAAAATTAAATCCCAACATACTAACTGCCAAAAAAGAGGAAAGTGAAAGAATCGTATTACCACTTGCCCCTCATGCTGTCATAGTCGACAAAAACACTGACCAAAAGGCCAAAGAGAAGCAAGAACAGGGAATCAAATTGCACCAGCACTGAAATCAGGAGTAAAACCAAACACAGATCACAGATATACTGCTGTGTGAGCCAAAGCAAAATATATATATATATATATATATATATATATATATATATATATATATATATATATATATATCACAGGAAATCGCACAGAATTTGTTTTCCTGCTGCAGAAACCAAAAGGAGGGAATTCTAAGTATCTGTTAGGATTTTTGAAGATGCAATCACTGGTGGTGGGGGTCCCTCTCTACTGCCGGTCAGAGGCTCTGGAAACTAGGCTGGAAAGGAGCCATTATTCATATATTTCTTTATTGTGGACTAAACAAATAGTAACTAAACAACTATCCTTCAAACATCATTCCATTAAATCCTGTATAGGATGAGGTCTGGAACAGAAAGGGGCAGGGCTGAAATTTTACAAGTAACTAGTCACTCTCATCCTCTAGACTCCTCCCAAACTGAATTCCCTCTCCCCATTAACGTACAGAGCTGACTGGAATAAGGTTCGATTGTGTTCATGAGTACACAAAGCAATTGAAGTCGGTCCCTGTTGATACTTGAATTGAACAAGTATGTTGGGATTCTGGAGGCCCTTTTCACCTGGACACTAAACAAGAGGCAGAGATGAGAAAAATTTGTATCAACAGAAACAAATTAGTTGACTTTTTATTTTCCTAAATTCTCTCACCAGGCATATCTCTACTTCCTGCTTAGTTTCTGAAAGATAACGTATATTTATTTCCATAAAATCTCCTTTGATTTAAGCTAACGCTTTGAGTTTTTTTGTTGTTTATTTATTTATTTATTTTTTAGTATTTGCAGCTGACTAATGTCTGGTGGACAATCTCTAAAATGACCTCCAGTGATTTCTGCCCTCTGATTTTCACACCCTTCTGTTAACTCACTCTCCTCTAGTGTGGACTTGACTTACTGGCATGCTTCTATATTAATAGAATATAGCAGAAATGATGGGTACTAGGTGTTGGACCTACTGGCTTCTGTCTTATGTTCTATCTGTTTCTCTGATGTACACACACACACACGCACACACACACACACACACACACACACACACACTGTCTCTCTCTCTCTCTCTTTCTCTCTCTCTCTCTCTCTATCTCTCTCTCTTTGCTAGAGGGGCCTTGGAAGATGGAGGCTGTCTATGCAGAAGACTACTGCAGTACCCCAACCAACAGCCAACACCAACGTCCAACCCTATGAATGGGCTTCTTGCAAGCAGACCCTTCTATTCTAATCAAGGCTTCACATGAAGCTGGCCCAGCCAACAGTTTCACTCCAAGAGAGTCAATGAGCCGAACCCATCCCCACTAAGCTGCTTCTGCAATCTTAACATTAACTGAAAATAGTGTTTGTTGTTCAAGCCACTCAACTCTGGAGTAATTTGATATGCTATAATAGATTACAAATACATAATCCCTTATTGAAATAATTACATGTTCAACTATGGAAGAAATGTTCAAAAATAATATGAGTGAAAAGCTGAAAAATAAAACATGGAAAATGAGGTTGAAAATTGGAAAGGCCTAAATAGGAATTCTGTAATTTTTAGTTCTGTCTCAATAAAATATCTTTATGATGTACAAATATGGACACATTTTCACAAGGAATGCATTATTTTTAAAGTAGAGAAATACTTCAAACTATTTTCACTTGGAAGTTATGTACAGGTTTACACACACATATAATGACATGGTTAATAATATTTCAGATTAAGAAAAAATACTGATGCCTCAAAGCAGTATCAATGAGACTTAAGCACCAAATAAATATATTGAATTAAGAAGTCAATGAATAGATTTTCCAACAGTAACCCTGTTTTTCAACTCTATAATAATCAATATACTAGCTTTTTTATCTGCAGAGAACTTTTGATTCTAATAAGCACATTTGAAGCTGTTCATCCACATGTATATCATATATATTAAGAGGAAAAAAAGATGTGAAAAGCCAATCACCTGAGGTGATAGTAAGTGATTCAATAGCCTTTAAAACTGTGGTTAAGCAAAGGTTTGAAGTAAAAATCAGAAAGTACCATAAAGTAATAAACAGAGTGTTTTATTATCACTTTAATTTCCTTTTGAGAGAATCATTTGTTTGTTAAAAAATGAGATGTCTTGAGATAGCACGAAAGTGACAGGATATCTAATAATCAAGGTGTCAATCCATTAGAAATATACTTCTTGATTGCCGAATCACAAGAATCAGATTCCTTTACTGAGACTGGAAGAACAAAGCAAGACAGGAATAGTTTAAACATGATGAAGTAAGGGTCAGAAAAGAATACGTGCAAGTTTCAAGCTGAGAAGAATCTTAGGCTTAGAAAGAAGGCAGTGGTACAGGAGGCTGGAGTACAGTACAAGGAGGAAAATCAACAGGAAACAAACGTATATCCTGGAGAAAGAAGGTGTTAGAACAGGCAATGCTTACTGGTAAAATATCCAACTACTGAGTAAAAGGTCTTTGCAAGCTCCAAACTGCAAATATCAAAACAGGTAGCAGCAACTTATTGTAAAAGACGACAGAAGAGCATTAAAAAGCCCTTATCTTCTCACCAACTTGAAAAAATGAGAAGGCAATGAGAGTAGAAAATGGAGAAAATATAAATCACACTCCTTTGAGTTATCTTTACTTTTTAAAAAACATGTTTAGGGCCAGGGGAGGGACAGCAAGGGGTATGGAGGTTGAGGAGGGGTAACATGGGGAGAAATGCCAGATACAGCTGAGGGAGGATGAAGGCAGCAAATCACCTTGCCATGTAAGTACCTATACAACAACCCTGCATGTTCTGCACATGCACCCCAGAACCTAAAGTACAATTTAAAAAAACGTGTTTAACTTACCAAGTAAAGAATTTCATTGAAGTTGCTCCATAGTATATCTCATATTCACAAAAAATGCTTTTTGTTCAATGTCTCTATTAGTAACCCTGGCATTGTCTAGAGCAAAAATACCTACACCCTCCTGAGTACCTCTATCAGATAAACTAATAATCTCCTGACTGCTATAGTGATTCTCAGACCAAGAAAGTTCATGGCAAATGGTGTCAAGAACCCCACTGCTCCAGCCTCCCAGGTAGAGGAAAGAGATTTCGTAAATTTGGTGTATTGCTTTGGACTCTCCAAGCCTCAAGCAAACAAATGGTATTATGAAACTGTCCAATGGTACAAAAATTTTGCTCAATGTCCATCAATAAATTAACCAGAGTTTCTCATCTGAACCAAAGAACACAGAAAATTACTGGAGAGACTACTGCCTCAATACTTCCAGGAATAACATATAATTAGTATAATTTTACATGCATAAGAGATAAATGAATCCATTACATATAATGGATGGCTCAGGCCAACAGGGATTAATGCTCTTGTAAATCCAGGTGCATGGTGGCATGAAAATAAACATAAAACTTTTGAGCTGCTGCAACCAAAATAAATGTCTAATACATGATATGCATAATAAATATACTGAAGTTCATGTTGAAGCCAAAGTGGAATTTGCACCTCTTATTCCAAGCGAGATTATTATAAAACTAACTCCATCACTTTAGTAATGGGAGAATGTCAAAGTTTGCCAGATACAGAGACACATCTCAGAGTCTGCAATAGTCAGTGATATAGTTTGAACATGTGTCCCCATCCAAATAACATTTTGAAATGTAACCCCCAATGATGGAGGTGGGGCCAGGTGGCAGGTGTTTTGATCCTGGGGGTAGATCCCTTGTGAAAGTCTTGGACCATCTCCTCGGTGGTAAGTGAGCTCTCCAATTGACTTCTGGCCGTTTAAAAGTGTATGGTCCTTCCCCTCAGCCCTCTCTCTCTCTCTCTCTCTTGTCCCTGCTTCTGCCATGTGAAATGCCTGCCTCCTGCTATTCCTTCCAGCCTGATTAAAAGCTTCTCAAAGCCTTCTCAGAATCAGAGGGTGACACCATGCATCCTGTACAGCCTGCAGACCCATGAGTCAATTAAACCTGTCTCCTTTATAAATCAGCAGTCCCCAACCTTTCAGGCACCAGGGACCAGTTTTGTGGAAGACAAGTTTTCCAGGGATATGGGGGTGTGGGAGATGGTTTGGGGATGAAACTATTCCATCTCAGATCTTCAGTCATTAGTTAGATGCTCATGCAACCTAGATCCCTCACATGAACAATTCTCAAAAGTCTGTGCTTCTAGGAGGGTCTAATGATGCAACTGATAGGACAGGAGATGAAGCTCAGGTCATCATATTCACTCACCACTTACCCCCTGCATGTAGCCCGGTTCCTAGTAGGCCATGAACTGGGGGTTTGGGACCCCCATTATAAATTACCAGTCTCTGGCATTTCTTTCTAGCAAGGAAAAAACAGCCTAACATGGTCAGCTTTCACTAGTTTTCTCCTAAAACCAAAGTGGTTTAAGACAACTAGGATACATTTCTCACTCACAGTTATCTGTAGGCTGTGGATCAGCTAAAGAAGCAGCCCCTCTATGAAATATGCTGATCCCTGGAGAGTAGCAAAAATGGGACCACCCAACTTTGGCTCAGCCTGGTCATGCCTCACTTCCATTAGCCATAGTGTCCCATGTCGAAGACTGCTATGAAGGGGTGGAAAGTACACATCTCCCTTAGAGAGGGTCATCAGAGGGGAGACACATAGAGATAGACCCCAGTACAGACAGGAGAGCAAATATTGTTGAGCAAATAATACGATCTATCACTGAGTAAATAATACACTGCATCATGGAGGCAGAAACATCAGAATGCCACAATATCATGTTCTGAGTTTTAAGTAAAAGGTAATTAACGTTTTGTAAAGAAAATTAAAGGAAGCAACCATCCTTCAGAAACCATTTGAAGAGGGCTTTGCATTTAAACTTGTACTTCAAACAATTACAAACAAAAAATGAGAATATTTAGTAATTCGACTGAGACTGTCAGTCAAGACTCTGATGCCCATTGTTCATATCCTGCCAGAATTTGTATAAATAGGTATAGTCCCTTTGATGAACATGAGAGGTTACTAACAGATACAAAATTACAGCTAGACAAGAGAAATAAGCTCTAGTGTTCTACAGAAGTGTAGGGTAAAATTAATTAACAATATATTGTATAATAATTTCAAATAACTAGAGGAGCAGATTTTGAATGTTCCCAATACCATGAAATGATAAAAGCAGCCAAGCATGGTAGCTCACCCTTGTAATCCCAGCACCTTGGGAGGTCAAAGAAGGTGGATCACGTGAGCCCAGGACTTCGAGACCATCCTGGGCAACATGGCAATTCTTAGTCTCCACTAAAAATACAGAAAAACTAGCTGGGTATGGTGGCACATGCCTATAGTCCCAGCAATTTGGGAAGCTGAGACAAGAGAATGGCTTGAACCTGGGAGGCAGAGGTTGCAGTTTCATCACCCTGGGTGATGAAAAACAAAATAAACACAAGCAAAATAAAATTTAAAAATAAGTGTTTCAGGTAATTATTATGCTATCATAATTATCCTGATTTGATTATTATACATTGCATGCATGTAATGAAATATACTGTACCCCATATGTATGTTTATGTGCCAAGTGAAATAATGCAAAATAATATTCCTCTCTTGACCCAGCAACTTCAAGTTTTAGAATTTATTCTAGACAACCTTAAAGTAGCACAACAGATGTATTGACAAGTAAGTTCAACAGAGTAATGTATATGAAACCAGCAAACTGGAAACAATGCCACACCTGAGCCATAAGTTTGGTTTGCAAAATTATGCTGTATTCATAATAATATAAATCTCTGCAGACAAAAAAAAAGACACAAAGAATGCCTATTAAATGTATTTATGATACATGATATAATTGATCATGAGGCAAAAGTGAATATACAGTATAAACCTGGTTTGGAGAAAAATGTGTATAGTTTCAGGCATAAGGAAGACTGTGCTGGGCGTGGTGGCTCACACCTGTATTCCTAGTGCTTTGGGAGGCCAAGGCAGGCGGATTGCCTGAGCTTAGGAGTTTGAGACCAGCCTGGGCACACAGTGAAACTCTATCTCTACTAAAATATAAAAAGTAGTTGGGTGTAGTGGCGCACACCTGTAGTTCCTGCCACTTGAGAGGCTGAGGCAGGAGAATCACTTGAACCTGGGAGGTGGATATTGCAGTAAGCCAAGATCATACCACTGCGCACCAGCCTGGATGACAGAGTGCGACTCCCTCTCAAAAAAAAAAAAAAAAAAAAAAAAAAAAAAAAAAAAAAAAACAAGAGTGAAGTAAAGAAGATAATTGCCAAAATATTTATTTAAAGTGATTATTTCTAGATGGTATGTTTGTAGTAACTTTGATTTTCTTCTGTATGTTTTACTCTAGTTTTCAAGGAAGAATCAATTAATTACTTTAAAATCGCTAAGGTCCAAAAATGCAGACTGTAAGTCCAGGAAGATTGAGGTCTTATTTCTGTGTAGGGGCTTTAGATTGCCACTAGGCAATTTATAGTCCCTGTGCAGAAATAATAGATATATTGTCATTTAGGGTAAAAAATAATTGCCCTAAACCCTGGAGAATTTAATGGCTTATCACCTGTCCTAAGAGAACTCAGCAAGCTTGACAAGGAAGACTCATTTTATCTGCATAGTGAAATCATTCTCGAATAGAAGGCACAGAGAAAGAACATACCTGAAAAGCTACAATGGTCTTGATTGTCACAGTTTGCTATTTTTCACTAACTTTCTACCACCTTTGCAGCTTGAAATGACAAAACTATTCCTCTGAAAATGTTCCTATCTCGGTGAAAGGCATTTCCTCAAACCTCCTTATCTTTGCAATACATACCAATTTTCAAAAGTACTTCTTGGCCGGGCGCAGTGACTCATGCCTATAATGCCAGCACTTTGGGAGGCCAAGGTGAGCAGATCACCTGAGGTCAGGAGTTCAAGACCAGCCTGCCCAATATAGTGAAACCCTGTCTCTACTAAAATTACAAAAAAATTAGCTGGGTGTGGTGGTGAGAAGGAAAGAAGGAAGGAGGAAGGGAGGGAGGGAAGGAAGGAAGAGGCACTTCTCAAACAGTTTCTCTTTGAGAATTTTTCATGAAAAAATCATCAACAGTGAACCTCCAATTTAGGTGAGCATATATACCTGTACCCAAATGTTGCAGAGGCAGAAAAATACTTGAGCAGCTTTGCTAAGGCCTAATATCACATAGATAAATGACTACCTTTTATACTTACCCATAAATATTTTTTCCTCCGCTCACAATGTGATATTTTTCTCATAAGAGTAGCCCATGGTTAGGCACGGTGACTCATGCCTATGATCCCAGCACTTTGGGAGCCTGAGGCAGGAGAAACACTTGAGCCCAGGAGCCCAGGAGTGAGCTCAGGCCACTACACACCCACCACAGTGCAGATCATGCCACTGCACTCTAACCTGGGTGACAAGCAAGACCATTTCTTAAGGGGGTGGGGGGAAGGAGTATCCCATAATTTTGTTTTTCACAAAGAAAAAAGAACAACAAAAAATTTGGAATTAACACAAATTCACAGATTCAATTCATGCTTTATGCCTTCATCCCTTGTCATACTCAGGACCAGGAGGCTACCACACCAGATTAATGTCCTGGATCTACTAGGCTTACAGCCCTGGAACAAATATTCCTTGTCTCTTCCTCTAAAACAACACACTAACATACATGGACATGCAGACATAGATACACTCTTATGTTCCCTGAAAGAAACCTTTAAAGCAGTACATCATCGTGGATCTAGCGCTTAGCAGCACACTGTACCTTCAGTAGCAGACCCATGCTAGTGGAATATGGTGTTCAATCTATTCCCCTTTCTAGAAACACATGTACAAATGGAACAAAATATCCATTTGGCCTGCAGAGAAATGTAGAGACCATCTGGCCTTGTTACTCCTCCTCCTCAGGGTCCCTGGCCCTCTCCACATCCGTCAGACCTGCTCTTGCCCAGCGGCTGGCAGAACTGCCCTCGCTTTTGTTCTGCTGTTGCTGGATTCCCATTTCTTTCTTTGTCTATGCACTTGCCTCTCACCACCCGCTTTGCTTTGCCAAACACACAAATGACATCATCTCCAATCCTTACCATCTTCTCCTCTTTTCTAGATGTCTCTTATTTCTTCTCTACTCCATCTCTTATCACAATTTTTCTACTTTGCCACCAAACAATAGTGAAAAGATACAGTCTCCATTCATCAGGGCATCCCTTTCTTCCTGCATATCACCCCATGCCAGGTTTCTCTTTCTATTCATCATCCATTATCCTTTTTTCCCAGTCCGAAACACCAAAAGCTCTACCCTAAATTTTTCTAGCTATTTATGGAATAAATCGCTTTTTGCTAGCTATTTATAGAATCTGAGGTCCTGAGAAGGCTGCTCTCCACATGGCTGATATTTCGGTGCATTTCTTATATGCATATACCAATAAATATAAATTATAGCTCTAACTTTTGATATATTCTTGGGTTAAAAAGACTTCTTCAATATTTAATCTACAAGGTGCATAGTGTGATTTAATATTTTTCATGAGTAGTACTAGGAAAAAACATTACTATTTTATGCTAAACCTACTGAAGCATATTCAGAATACTAAGGAAGAGTTGTAATTCTTCTCATTTAGAAATTCATTTGGAACGTATAATTCATTTAGAATGTATAATTCATGTGGAAAATACCTGGGTAGGTTATTTGAATATAAATAGTGAGGCCTCTAGGGCACTGTCTACAAAATAAAGGTAAAGAAGTTTAGGATTTCCCCAGAGACAGTTCTGGAGATGGAAGATGAGGGTCATCAGGATGAGGAGACCCAGAATGACAAAGAAAGATCTAGAGAGGGAGAAAAATATCATGTGATGTCTAAAATTAAGGAGGGTTATGATCACTCTGTGGTCAGGTAATGGGAGTGCAATATTGTCAAATATATATATTTGCTCTTCAACCTGTTTTCTGATATTGTGAAATATGTATTTGGTCTTAGGTCTATTTCCTGATATGCAACTCCTAAAATCCTTAGAATCACCAAAGTGTTGTGTTTTGTCAGCTAATAATCAATGGACGGCTAGAATCCCTAAATAGCTTCAGGACGGGAGCTGGTCACCTGAAAGACCAGAACATCTGAAAGGCCAACCTCCTGAGAGAAGAGGGAGCTGAAGGTCAAGTTGATTATCAATGGCCAGGGATTTAATCAGTCATGCCCAGGTAATGAAGCCTCTATACAAATCCAAGAGGACACGGTGTAGAGAGCTTCTTGACAGCTGAATACATGGAGGTTCCTGAAGGGTAGTGTACCAAGAGCAGGCATGGGAACTCCCTACAACAATTGTTGCCTTAGATGTCTCTTCACATATATCATTTTTAGCATTTTTTATAAGAAACTAAATAAAACACGTTTCCCTGAGTTCTGAGAGTCTCTCTGGAAAAATTAATTGAACCCACAGAGTGGGTCATGGGAACTCTGACTTGAAACCCATCATCAGAAGTTCCTGAGGCTTGGGCTTGTGACTGGTGTCCAAAGTTGGGGGGCAGTCTTGAGTACTGAGCCCTCCATCTGTAGCATCTGAGGCTACCTCCAGGTAGTTGCTTCAGAGTTGAATTGGAGGACAGAAGTTTGTGTCCACTGCAGAGCTAATTGCTTGCTTAGTGTGTGGGGAATACCCACACACACGTATTTTGTTATAAAGTCTTCCTTATTGACTGATGTGAGTGGTGTGAGAACAGAGGAAAAACAGTTCAAGGTTTTCTGTTTTTGTTTTCCACCCCCCACACAGATGGTGTGTGAATCAGCTTAATGGTAGATAATATTCTGGGACTAGTAAGATGTCACTGAATTTGGGTGATCCCTCTTCCTTAATTCCTACCTTTCTCTACATACAAACCTTTAAGTTGCAAATGATAAGTTTGCCACAACTTGATGCCAAAAGGGACTTAAGTGAATAAAGGAAGACAGGTGTTCATTACGGACCAGTAGGAGAGAGAACAGTAACATCAAGATACGACTTTTTTTGTTTTTGTTTTTTACTTTTATTTTAATTATGGTAAAATACATAGAACATAAGTTTTACCATGTTAGTCATATTTAAGTGTACAGTTCAGTCACGTTACACTCACATTGTTGTATAACCAATCTCCAAAACTATTCTCATCTTACAAAACTGAAACTGTATCTTCTTTCTTTCTCTCTTTCTCCCTTTCTTTCTTTGGAGATGTCGCCCAGGCTGGACTGCAATGGCGCAATGGGCTCACGGCAACCTCCGCCTCCTGGTTTCAAGCAATTCACCTGCCTCAGCCTCCTGAGCAGCTGGGAATACAGGTGTATGCTACCACCACCAACTAATTTTTTATATTTTTAGTAGAGACAGGGTTTCACCGTGTTAGCCAAGGTGGTCTCGATCTCCTGACCTCATGATCCACCAATCTTGGTCTCCAAAAGTGCTGGGATTTCAGGGTGAGCCACTGCCCAGCCAACTCTGTATCTTCCAAACTGTCTCTATGAAGTTGACTACTCTAGATATCTCATGTAAGTGCATAATACACTATTTGTCTTTTTGAGGAAGGATAATTTCACTTAGCATAATGCCCTCAAGATTGGTCCATATTGTAGCAATTCATCCAGTTGCCAATGTTGTGTCAGAATCACCTTCCTTCATAAATTTGAATAATATTCCATTTTACGTAAACACTCCTCTGTGCTTATCTATTCAGCTTTTGATAGACACTTGGGTGCTTCCACCTTTTGGCTACTGTGAATAATGCTATGAACAGGGGTGTGAGACTAGAGTTTTGAACAGGAATCAGTCCATTAGCATAGATGAACCCAGCAACACCACCCTATTCCCCAGGAGAGTAAATTTTAAAATAAGGATGAGCAGCCCTGTGATTTATATATGCAACATTTTTTTTCTGTTACCTATAGAGCCATCACCCAATTTTTCTAGGCTTTGTAGAAAACATATTTTCATACAAAAACCACATATTAAAGCAGGTATCTCCATTTAAATGTTCAATAGGTATCTCAGGCTTAACATGTCAACACTAACTTCCTGATCTTCCTCGAGTCTGATTTTGATTGGTGCGCTGCTCTTGTCAGTTGAGGACAGCTGAATCCTCCCAGGTGCTCAGGCTGTCTACACCTCTATTTCTTTGAAGCAAATCCTATATACTGCACCTTAAAATTATGTCCTCATCAGAGCCGTTTCCACTAATATTAGCTCCTGCCATCTCTTCCTTGGATCATTGCAGTGGCCTCCTAGCTTTCTGTCTATAACTCTTCTTGCCTGCATTCTGACTATTCTGAGTATAGCAGGTAGAAGCCTCCCTTTTCATCTTAAGTCAAATCATGATGCTCTTCTGCTCAGTCCTTCAATGACCTCCTTCTCTGCAAGATCTAAAGACCTTGCAGTGGTCTCTGAGAGATCTGAAATCCATAAGTGATCTGGTTCCCTGCTCCCTCTCTCACCTCCTACCATTCTTTACCCCCACTCATGTGGATCCAACCCCACTGAACCCTCTTCTGTCCCTTGAATATACCAACCGACTCCAACATGACACCATTGACCTGAAATGCTCTCCCCCTGTGTCATGGCTCCCTTTTTCACCTCCCCTACTGTCGCCTTTCCCATAAGTTCTTTGCCAGGCAATCATATTTAAAACTGCAATTTTCTCATTTCCTGAAACACTCTGTCCCTCTTCTCTGCTTTATTTTTCTCATAACACTTACCACCACTCATTATACGAAACACGTTATTTTTCCTAGGCATTCTCGATTTTTCACCAATAGGATATATGCTTCCTGAGGGCCATGACTATATGCTTTGCCTACTTCTGTATCCTCAGCAGTGAGCAGTGCCTCTCACTATTCAATTCATTTAACCAAAACCTATTATCCTCAGCAGTGAGCAGTGCCTCTCACTATTTAATTCATTTAACCAAGACCTATTAAGCTCCTACTGGACACTATTAAGTGTCTAGTAGGAGCTTAATAGGTCTTGGTTAAATGAATTAAATTTGTGTGAATGAATCAACTAAAGCAAAAGGTAAAGTTTGGGGAAAGAAAAGGGATCAGCAAACATGTTGTAAAACGTGGAAACCAACAAATGTCAACTAAGGTTTTTGCATTTTACTCATTTTACAAAATACAAATAAGTCACATCAAACAATTGGCAATTAAGAAAGCAAAAAGAAGCTGGGTGCTGTGGTAACATGACAAAACCCCATCTCTATATATATATACAAAAATACAAAAATTAGCTGGGTGCTGTGGCACACACCTGTAGTTCCAGCTACTTGGGTGGCTGAGGCACAAGAACCACTTGAAGCCAGGCAGTGGAAGTTGCAGTGACCCAACACTGCACCACTGCACTCCAGCCTAGGCAACAGAGTGAAAAGAGGCAAACTGCCTTGAATATATGACTAGAGAAACTTACTGTAAACAGAATGTTTCTTAAAGATTTTTAATCTTACACTTGAACAAAGTTTGTATTGGATGAAGACATCTATGATATTTTGTGTGCCTCATTTTATCAATTCACAAGAGGAAATGTTTTCTTAGACCTGGAAGAAAACAGACAAATAAGACATGCCCATAGCTTTTGCATTAATCAATAGACTAAAGAGATATAAAGTAATAAATAGCCACAAATCTGTTTAAAAATTGACCAAAAGTTCTCTAGCCAGCACCTGTCCCACCTCTAAACCAAAGAAACATTTTAGGAGGTGTCATTGAGGATAATGGAATTTAAATTTTACAAAATGGATACTTTTTTTATTACAGCTACTTGTAAATTACTTACAGAAATAGCCATATATCCTTTAGCTACAGGGCACATGAACAGATATTCCTTTATGATTCAGTACTGTTTCCAAAGTGTTTTGTTACTCAGATAATATTAATGTAAGAAAATAGCTGCCCCTTCTCTAGCTTTCCATGTATCTTAAGGCATCAGCCTTTGCAAGAACAAATTCAGTCTAAAACTGTGTTTCACTTTTTATGAGAGTTAGGAAAATTCTGGCTATCTCAAGTGGATTATATCCAGGACTCCTTATCATCACCCTCTGAACACACGACATCTATGTTTTTTTCCTCTTGTTATCTGTGTAACCTTTTAATAATTTACTAGATTTTTATAGTATGTTACCTCTAAATAGTTCCAATAATGTATGGAGAGTTCTTAGAAGCAGAAGTTTATAAAAATTTCCTAATCATTTATCCTACAATAGCAAGGAAATCATAAAACTGTAGAAAAAGCCTAAATAACTGGGATGGGGAAAATGAAGATAAAAGAGGAGAAATAAAAGTGTAGGCAGTAGTGGGGTAGGCAGTAGTAAATTTGCATAGAACGTCTTATATCTTAAACCCTTTAAAACATTATTTTGAAAACATTTCGTGTTTAGCTATACTTCCCAGGTACAGTATGACTAGGAGTGTGGACAGATGACAAAGGAACTGGAGGCCTTTGTTACATAAATTCATTTGCATGAGATTCTGTACATAGCAGTTCTTGCTTGGGGTCATCTTTGAAGAGTAACATTCAGCCATTCTTTGCTACTGGCTTACACTTATATAACATTTGCCATGTGTCAGCCACTGTTTTAAACATGTTACAAGCATTACCACATTGAATAAACACAACGTCTACCTCAGCTCTGAGATGTGTCTACACACCTCAGAGCTGAGGAAACTGAGGCACAACTACTAAGTGAGGGATCTAAAGTTCAGCCTCCAGGCTGTCTTGATTAGAAGTCATGCTATTTGCCATTACGCTAAGTTGCATTTACAGTCACTATATGAATACTGGAACCAATGTCACTGATTTCCCTTCATTCCCTATTTTGTTTTGTTTTGGACTGTGTGGTTTCTTTTCTTTTCTTCATTTAATCTTGAAGTTCTAATAAAAATATATGATGATTTTACTTACACTATTTCTTAAAGAAAAAGTCTGACAGCCATTGCTTAACTAGAGATCTCAAAGTAAATCACTGTTAGTTTAACTAATGTCAACTTACTTGGTTACAATTACTTTTTACTGCATACTTTTCTACTATTGATCTGAAGAATTCTTACAACTCTTAGATATTTATTTATTAGTCAGAGCAATTTGCCCTTTAATAAGTCAAGTATGACAAATTAAGGTTTAGAGAAACAGTATACTAAGTTTCACTGTCCAAAAGAAAAATTCAACTTTACCTACCATGGTGTCCTCCGGGCTGCTATTGAGACCCCCAGGTGGGAGGGTGCCCTCAGAGAAACAGCCTGCCCGCTGAGGTGGAGCCTCAGGAAGTTCAAGGGGAGGAGCCTGGCCCCTCCTTTTCCTGTGTGGAACCTCAATTCCGAGGGCCAGCGGCAAGCTCCCTAGCAGGGCCTCTGGCTTACAGAGAGTCCCTGTTTCCCCCTTTTCTTCTTTTTCACCCAATAAAACCCTGTCTCATTCATCATTCAAATTGTTGGGAAGCCTGAATTTTCCTGGCCTTGGGACAAAGAACCCTGTCTTTAGCTGAACTAAGGAAAATTCCTGAAACATTTTTCGTACCCATCATGGGGGCTTAAGCAGCAGTGAGTGAATGGGGACTCAGAACCTCTCACGGTTGCTTCTCAGTCTTTTCATCCTCAGACTCCTGAGAGACTTCGTCACCTGTCCACACTCCTAGTCATACTGTACCTGGGAAATACAACCCTGTCCCCAATCCCTGTTGCTCCTGGGCCTTTTCATGGCCTTTTTCTTTTTCAGAACCCGCAGGTGAGCAGCAGCTCCCCGCCACTCCTCACTCCATGACAGGACTAGGACGCATGGTCCCAGGGTTTGGCACAGAGGCTGGCAGCCCCCACCACTTGCTCCTGCTGGAGCCCTCCCATCCCCCAGCCAAGGGGTTTTGCTCTATAGGACAGTAACTGAATTAATCTCCCTGGTGGAGGAACCACTTACCTAAGAAGAAGAGGTTCTTTCCCAGGCATTTTTAAACTTTTTTTCCTTTCATCTTCTCAACCCTATAAGCAATTAAGTTTTAAGCAAGTTTTCTTTTTTTTTTTTTTTTTTTTTTTTTTTTTTTTTTTTTTTTTTTTTTAATTTTTGGAAGATATTTTACTAGGCCAGGCTCCCCAACTATCACTGTTTATATGTTTTGTAAAGCTTTAATTGTGAAAAAGGGTCTGTGGGGCTAGTCTTGGACTATGGCCAATCTGGTGTGCTTTGCCCGTCTGTATGGTTTGTGCTGCAAGCCTCGCATCCTGGGGACATGACTGTAACTGCTTGGCAATGCTTTGTTTAGCAGTCCTGTCTTAGGGAGTAAGTTACTTTCTGGTTTGATATCTGCATGTTTTCCTAGCCCTGTCTCTTAAAGGGCCCCACCCAGCAACTGGGTTTCCTTCTGCCTATGTGTTTATTATGTGTGATGTCTGTCAAAAGAACTCTAATTAGGCCAAGTGCAGTGTGTCACACCTGTAATTCCAGCGCTTTGGGAGGCTGAGGCATGCAGATCACAAGGTCAGGAGTTCAAGACTAGCCTGACCAATGCAGTGAAACCCCATCTCTACTAAAAATACGAAAATTAGCTGGGCATTGTGGTGCATGCCTATAATCCCAGCTACTCAGGAGGCTGAGGCAGGAGAATCACTTGAATCCAGGAGGCAGAGGTTCCAGTGAGCCAAGATTATACCACTGCCTCTAGACTGGGTAACAGAGTGAGACTGCATCTCCAAAAAATAAAAAAAGTACGCTAATTATTTTGGCCTAAAGAAAGACAAGCACTTTGATCTAATATTTTTAAAGGGAAATTAAAGCTGTGGAACCTTTCAGTTCACATGACTTTCATCTTTAAGAAATAAAAACAGCTCTAAAGACTATTGGTAAAATACAGGTCAGAAGCAAGATTTGCTAAGTGTTTTGAGGTTACCATCTGCATCTTGAGTTTTGAGAACTATTTGACTTGCTGGTTTTATAACTGGTAAGGCCTAGGGACATATGGAACTAACTACCTTTTAACTAAGAAGGCCTATATTTACATGCAAGGTGTGTAAGAAGAGTAAAATGTGTTTTTTAATAAAAGAGCATAAGAAAGCATGGAAATGTAACTTTTGCCTAGGGATAAAGTATTATTTGAGTTAGGAAAAAGCTGAAGGTTCAAAGAAGTAAAAGAATTATGGAAATTGATATTGCAGAAGGGATTCTCTGTGAACATATAGACTAAATTCAAAAACGATATAGTTTTTCTGTAAATTGAGCATTGAAATAAAATCCTAACAAGGTTTTCCAAGGTGTGAGTCTTCTCTTTGGCAAAATTTGTAAAGGGATGCAAAAGATCTTTGCTTCTTTGACATTTCAGAATCATCATTTTGGCAAAATAAATAACTTATGGTAACCTCAAATTTTACTTCATAATATCAAATGTTTTAAACTTCAAACATTTAACAGCCTTCCCAAAATCAAACTCAAGTTTCAAAATTGTCTTCCCTGGCACCTGACTTTTTGAATACTTCAGAGGGTCCCTGGAATGTCCAGAAAAGAGAGGTAAACAGGATTATTTGACATGTTTAGGAAAACGGGATTACCAAAATGACACTCACTCTTGTTAGGTTATATCTTGGTGAATAATGCTAATATACGTTCCAAAATTTTATGGGATTTCTAAAATTTTAATGTCTGAGTATATGCTATCAATCATAATTAACGTTTCTGTTAAGTTGTTATAAACAACAGAGATAACCAAACTTTTGTCATTGTGTTTCTAACTGTAACTAACCTGGACATTTTGCTATTCACAGACAATTGTTGCTGTTTTAATCATTTTCAAAGGTGGTTTATAATGAGCTATAGATCATTAACAAGTGCTCTCAAATACAGCCTTTGGATAACTTTAGAGATTATAACATTGGAGTAAATGAAAATCTACAGGATTCACAAAGAGCTGAAATGTTCATGAATATCAAGCAAAACACCAGTTAATTAAATGGACTGAACACAGGAAGCTGAAGCAAACCTTTTTGACTTTTGTTTGGAATATTGCTGATGCTTGTTTTGTTTTTCAGAGTAAAGGAAACTTATTTTTAACTATTTATGGCCTTCAATAATTGAGTAAGGTACAACCTCTGTGATCAAAATTTGGAGAATGTTTGTTTCTCTCTGCCTGATTCCTCTAAAATTTGGAAACTATCTGTGAGTATTCTCAGGGCAATACAGCTGTTTGCATCAGTACAATAATAATCCATTTTTCTTTTGCAACAGAAAATAATTGGAGTAAATGATTATTTTACCAAGGCTTTGTCTGGAACGGAATGCTCCCCTTTAAGGAGACAGTCTCAACTTGTGGAGCCGATAAAAGCCTCATGGGGAAAACTGGCCTCACATCCTCATCTGCACAGCCCCTGTACTGGGTTCTTGACCTGTGGTCAGTAAAGAATGACACTTTATAACAGGTCTAGGAATGCCAAGTTTAGCTTGGGACCTTAAGAGGTGATAATTACCCAGTTCACAGGTGTTTGAAGATACAAACCCATGGTTGGGCTCAGCTTTAAAAGATCTTAGCTGAGACTCCTTGTGGAACAGACTTCCATCAAAGCCAATCCAAAAGGCAAATGCAGAAATAATTATTCTTTCTGAGCTTTATGCAAATAATCAAACCAAGTATAAGACTAAAGTCTATTTTGCAAACTACTCAGTCCTTATAATTTGGGGTTTTTTTAAGAGAAATTATGTTTCAAACATAAATATTTGTCATTAAATTCTAAACTCACTAGTTGTCTTAAGATTTAGCCTACATTTTTGGCTAACCCTGCTTGTTCCTGTGAACCAACCAGGAACCTCCGGCTGTAGCTCAGAAAGAACATGAAGGATGCGTAATGTAGAAATCCTGATCAATATTCTAGTTCTGAGCAATAATCCTGCAAATCCTGCCAGGTGACGGAAATAAATAGGATGCCATCACTCGGAGGTTTACTGTTGGGAAAGTAAGACCAAGGGAGCAAACTTCAGCCAAGCATCATACACCCAAATCTTAGCAAGCATACCTATAGCCACTAGCTGTCTGGGTATGTCACAAGACATCCTTTCCTCTCTCTTGTTGGAGAAGGACTCAGTTTCACAGTTTCACCTTACCGTTCAGCTTATGATAAGGAGTCTAAGCAACATCCCCATCCCACCCCACCACAAGATACATTTTTGCCACCGCCTCATATCCAAGCTTCAGGTCAAAGCCCTAGGAAGGGAAATTGGGTCTAAGGGATCCAGAAACAGTTGACAACAGAGGTTAAAAGGCACAGCACAGATGAGCATGGCTGATTCCTGCCAATTAAGCCAACTCCAGGCTTCCTATTTCATGGAAAGGCCACGTTACTATCCATGGCATAAATGAGGTCTAGAAACTCCAATGCTACTGACAGTAGGTGGGAAAGAGACATAGGTGAGAGCAGGTAATTCCCTATTCTTTCCTCCCCTCCCTCCACTTCATGGGTGCAAGAAGCTTTGGTACTCATGGCAGAACCCGCCAAGGTCACGGACTCAAGGACTCAAGGATCCAAGGATGGAAGACGGAAAGAGAGCACTCTTCCCTCTCTCCCTCACATACCCCTGGTATCTGCTAGGAAGAGAAGAGTACCAGGGACACCTGTTCCCCTCTTTCTAGATGGGGAGCCATTCATCTTCAGTCTGTACCCCTGTCAAATGCATCCTGAACCCCAGGACTCCTTTAAAAAGTGCCTTCTTTTTCATTTCTCCTCAGTCCTTTGAGTTAGGTAACTGTGTCTCCATACTACAGGACATTCCCCTCAGATGCATCCTCCAAACTAGAAAGAGTTAATTTCCCAAACCTTAAACTATTTGGTTTAGGATTAGGGTCAGGGGAAAGAAACACAGAAGCCCAACATGCTGACAAATGGGTAAAGGTTTTTTGTTGTTGTTTTTTGTTTCGTTTTGTTTGCCAGTCAGGCTTTTGGCCTCCTCCTCCCTGTGTAAACTGATAAAAGGCCTAGGAATGTTTGAGCTGTCTTTGCCTCTCCCCTTGTTTTGTTTTGATACATGTTCTCTAATAACCTGGTTTATCTGTTCTTGCCTTCAGGCCATCAAACTCCAGTTATGCGACCTGAGCCTCTGACAATGGATCTTTCTGCTGGGAACCCTTAAAGAGGCCTATAGGGAAGCACTGACTGCCATTTCCCCAAAACAGCACCCCCTGTCAGCAGGAAGCAGTTAAGATTGGTCTTTATCCTTATCCTTAATCTGAGGGTAGTTGGATATACTTCTTTAGAGGGGGAAATGAGGTAGCCAGGTGGAAGGGTGTTACCAGGGAAACTCCAGCCAGCCAGCCCACTGAGTTGGAGCCTCAGAAAGTTCAGGACATTTGCAGGGGGAGGAACCTGGACCCTGCTCTTCCTGCATGGAACCTGAGATTCAAACAACAAGCAGGAAGCACTCTAGCAGGGACTCTGGCTAGCAAGAGTCCCTGTTTCCCCCTTTTCTTCCTTCTCACCGAATAAAACCCTGTCTTATTCTCCATTCAAATTGTCTGCAAGCCTGAATTTTCTTGGCTGTGGGACAAAGAACCCTGTCTTCAGCTGAACTAAGGAAAAATTCTGCAACACTGTTACAAAGTACCTTAGACTAGGAAGCTTATAAACAAAAACAATTTATTTCCTACAATCCTGGAGACTTGAAGTCCAGGATGAGCTTTTGGTGAGGTTTTTCCTGCTTGCACACTGCTTATTTCCTGTATCTTCACATAGTACAAAGATGGCAAGAAAGCTCTCTAGAATTCTTTTAGAAGGGTACAAATACCATTCATGAGAGCTTCATCTCCCAATACCATAAACTGGGAGTTTGTATTTCAATGTATCAATTTCTGGGGGGACACCAAGTCTCAGTCTACTGCACTTGTTTTACCATACCTATGATTTAAGTATCTTATTTGCCATTATCTTAGAAAAAAGTGAACTATGTAATTTCATCATACATATTTGTTTCCAGTAGAAGATACTGAAGCCAAGTATTTAAATCTTTGTGGCAAGGGAAATGGACAGCTAAATGACACAGTTCAGTTGGATAACTGAGAGGTTTATCATTCAAAGCACATTTTAAATGAGAATTGAAAAACTTTGTCAATATAATAGATGATCAGTAATTAAATTTCTCCATCTGCAGACTGAAGTTATTTTGTCATAAATAATATTATATAGCTGCTCTCTGACCCACCTTGTCTGTGCCTGCCTGAGATCTAAAGTTTCCTGGCCACTTTGACTTTCATACATGACTTGTTCCCTCCTGCTCAAGGACACTTTTGATCTAGAGCTTCAATTTCATTTATTCAGCCAGTCACTTATACAACACTCATTGAGCACTTCCTCTTCCCCAAAGATATGAAAGCAAAAGGAAACAGCAGAATTTCCCAGCCTTGAATAAGTCACCTCTAATAGGAAAATGGATAAATAAATGGACAACTTTTGACCCTGCTTAGTTAGGTCACCTGTCAGAGAACATTCTGTGACCATAACTAAAATTATTTCTCAGTGCCCCGACTCTGAAGTGCTTTCTTATTCGACAGACTGGGGAGCTCGAAACCCTACTTTAAATCAAAGAATCCACTCAGTTACGTGTCCCTGGAATCTGGGTGACTTTGAGGTTTTTTGTTTTTTTTTTTTTTAACTTTCTATCCACACTCTTTCAAAAGCAGATAGAAAAATGCTTTACATGGACTAGATCATCAGTGTATTTCAGCTATGCAGTGTTTTAGTATCTTAGTAGATAGGCTTACAAGGGATCCATATTGCATTTCTAAGCTCCCTATAGGAATAAAAAACATCCATGACTTTTGATATGGACTATATAAAATGAAGAAAGAAGTAAGAAATTGCAAAACATCTATGATTCGTTTAATCCAACAACAAAAACAAAAAAGAGGCACTGTTATGTAATCCTACAAAATGTTTGCAGTAAATGAAATGACAAAATTTAGAGGATTTGGTAGCTATGTGTATTCTAACACACTTAAGTATGGAATTGATTGTCTAGATAATATTTGACTAATAAATTGTAAGGCTATCTGCAATATAAATAATTAAGAACAATAATTTAAAACAACATTAACAATTTTACCTAGACAAAAGATAATGAGAAAGAACTTAAATGCTTCCTGTTGGAGCTGACTTTCAGGACACATATCATCTGCTACCTACACTTAATTGAAAAAAGATAAAGTACTCTTTGAGGTAATTAGTTTTCCTGAATTATAATAATCAACAAAGTATATTTTAAAAGCTTGACATTGACAGAGATTGTGCAGGGTAGAAGAATCCAGTATCAATTCCCGGCAGAGTTACTCAGTCTTAGAAAAAAGTGTCTCACGCTTGAGGAGCTGGAAAGAGATCTAGAAACATAAATACTCTTTTCCATTTAAAGTGTTTTACTGCATTTTATTTAATTTTATTAGGCATGGGAAATAATATGATGCTCTCTGTGCAATGATGGGAATACCCGCTGAAAGGACACCAGCCCTGCAGAGTCCCTGTGCTCTGATAATCACTCAAAGTCTAAAAGCTACTTCTCTTTTTAGCTGGAGATCCAACTGGGTATCATGTAGAAGCTCTATTAAGTTCAGATTTCTCTGCAGCTATAAACTTTATTCCTATGAATTAAAAGTTCTTCTGATTTCACTTTGGATAATTTTTGTCTCTTAATCTTGTTCGTGTGTGAGCTCTTGATCCTCTTCCTTTTTGAATAAGGTGGATATTAAGCCTGCTGTAGATGATTTGCATGCAATCTGAGATTTTGTGTGTGTCAAATAGTACATATCAGTCTGGCCCATATGGACACCTAGTAAAACCTTCACTCAATTCCAACTAAAGTCACGAGCAACTATGTATTCATTGCCAAAATAGTTGTACTCACCTAAATGGTTTGTAATCTATATTCAGGTGTCACTAACAGCCAAATCAATTAAATAGGGTGTCTTTCTATTCCATTGAAAAGGAACAGAAGTCCTTGATCCCTTCAACATTATTTGTGCCAGCAAACAAAACTAGTATCTTTAAAACAGACATTTCTATGTGAAGAAAATGCCATTTACTACACAAAACATAACAAATTAAATGCTATCCCCATCAAGCTACCAATGGCCTTCTTCACAAAACTGGAAAAAAAACACCACAAACTTCATATGGAACCAAAGAGAGAGCCCACATAGCCAAGTCAATTCTAAGCAAAAAGAATGGAAAAAGCAGAAAGCAGAAACTGGACCCCTTCCTGACACCTTACATGAAAATTAACTCCAGAAGGATTAAAGATTTAAACATAAGACCTAACACCATAAAAACCCTAGAAGAAAACCAAGGCAAAACCATTCAGGACATAGACATGGGCAAGGGCTTCATGACTAAAACACCAAAAGCAATGGCAACAAAAGCCAAAATAGACAAATGGGATCTAATTAAACTCCAGAGCTTCTGCACAGTGAAAGAAATAATCATTAGAGTGAACTGGCAACCAACAGAGTGGGAAAAAGTTTTTGCAATCTACCTATCTGACAAAGGGCTAATATCCAGAATCTACAAAAAACTAAAACAGATATACAAGAAAAAAAAATTCAAAAGTGGACAAAGGACATGAACAGACACTTTTCAAAATAAGACATTTATGAGGCCAACAAACATATGAAAAAATGCTCATCATCACTGGTCATTAGAGAAATGCAAATCAAAATGACATTGAGAACCATCTCACACCAGTTAGAATGTTGATCATTAAAAAATCTGGAGACAACAGATGCTGGAGAGGATATGGAGAAATAGGAACACTTTTACACTGATGGTGGGAGTGTAAATTAGTTCAACCATTGTGGAAGAGAGTGTGGTGATTCCTCGAGGACCCAGAAATAGAAATTCTATTTGATACGGCAATCCCATTACTTGGTATATATCCAGATGATTGTAAATCTTTCTATTATAAAGACACATGCACACGTATGTTCATTGCAGCACCATTTACAACAGCCAAGATCTGGAACCAACCCAAATGTCCATTGATGGTAGACTGAATAAGGAAAATGTGGCACATATACACCATGGAATACTATGCAGTCATAAAAAAACGATGAGTTCATGTCCTTTGTAGGGACATAGATGAATCCGGAAACCATCATTCTCAGCAAAATGACACAAGAACAGAAACTCAGACACCACAAGTTCTGACTCATAGGCAGATGTTGCACAATGAGAATACATGGACACAGGGAGGGGAGCATCACACACTGGAGTCTGTTGGGGCAGACTAGGAGAGGGACAGTGGTGGGTAGGGAGTTGAGGAGGGATAGCATGGGGAAAAATGCCAGATATAGGTGACAGGGATGGAGGCAACAAACCTCATTGCTATGTTTGTACCTATGCAACAATCCTGCATGTTCTGCACATGTACCCCAAATTGTAAAGTGCAATAAAATATGTAAATATATTTTTTGAAAACCCAAATGATGAGTTAACAGGTACAGCAAACCACCATGGCACATGTATAGCTATGTAACAAACCTGCATGTTCTGCATGTGTACCCCAGAATTTAAAGTATAATTTTAAAAAATAAAATAAATTTTAAATGAAAGAAATTCCATTTAACCCAGCAATTCTATTACTGAGTATATACTCAAAGGAATTTAACTTTCTACTGTAAAGACACATGCACACATATTTCATTGCAGTACTATTCATAACAGCAAAAACACGGAATCAACCCAAATGCCCATCAGTGACAGACTGGATAAAGACAATGTGATACCTATACACCACAGATTACTATGCAGCCATAAAAAAGAACAGGACCATGTCCTTTGCAGGGACATGAACGAGCTGGAGGTCATTATCCTTAGCAAACTAATACAGGAGCAGAAAAGCAGACACTACATATTCCTACTTATAAGTGAGAGCTGAATGACGAAAACACATGGACACATAGAGAGGAACACCACACTGGGACCTGCAGGAAGATGGAGGGTGTGAGGAAGGAGAAGGTCAGGAACAATAATTAATCAATACTAGGCTTAATAACTGGATGGTGAGATAATCAGTTTAACAAACTCCCATGACACACAGTTACCCATGTAACAAACCTACATATCCTGCACATGTGCCCCTAAACCTAAACTTGAACATAAAAATAAATAAAATAAAAAATTGAAATTATTTAGTTGCATCTAAGTATTTATTTAGATGCAGCTTCAATGTAAAGATAGCCAGTTAAATAAAGGTTGAAACACAGGCAGAATTTAGGTAAACGGGGAAAGACAATGACTTCCAAGAGAGGAATATTGCAAACCCAAAGGAAAAGAGTTAGCAAGGAGAAGACTTGTGTTAGGAACAGAAAGTAGTCAAGACTGCAGGAAGACAGGCTAATTGAGGGTAAAAATGGCAATGTTTGCAACTTTCTTGCAGACAGCGCTAAATACCATGATGAAGAGTTTATACTTACTATATTATACTATTTATATAAACTTGAAAGCAATTTAAGTGCAAAACAAAATGGAAGAAATTCTGTAAGTTAAACATTTTCAAATCATCCGCATTGTAAGGAATATTTGTGTTATGTAGTTAAGTGACAGTTCTTACACGCCAAACCCAAAGCTTAATTAAATAAGTTTGGTGATTTAAAACAGAGGGTTTAATCTTGATCACCTTCTAACCTGTAGTATGAAAGTCATTCTCTAGTGAAGTGTTAATAGAACCCTCAGTCATGGGTTATCTGTTTCTGTAGCCACAGAATTTTATTATATATCTTTTCTTAATGAACATGTTATATATGTTATGTTTTCAATTTTAGAAACATTTCTTATTCAATGGAAGATAGTGCATGTCTATAAATATTTGGCATTTGATGGCAGTCTAATTGAAATGTTTTAAGGACTTCCTATGTTTAGAAAGTATAATACCATATGTGAATATACCAAGTTTTTTCCCCCAAAATTAACTTTTAAATGTATTATCTTTATGTTCAAAGAACCATAGAAATTTGAAAGTAATATTTCATAGAAGAATTACTTTATGATCAAACTCACCTTAGTAAACAATTTAAATCCAATAACTGAAAATATATTCTTACAAAAATTAACAAATACAAAACAATTTTCTCCTAAGAGAACAGAATAATGCCTCAGATAGACAAACCTTATCAAAAGAAATTATATGTTAACAGCACTTTTTAAATTTCTGACCGTTATTCTAGGGAAGAAATCGGAGGTAATTATTTTCCTTTCCATGGAGAGCAAATTCAAAGTTCTTGAAAAATATCATTAAATATCAGCCACAGTTGAAATGAAATTTAAGACAGAATAGTGAATGTGTCTCTAGAATAAAGGGAACCAAACACGACAAATAAAGGGCACCTAGATGTTCCTCAGATAGTTAAAATTATGCCATGAGATAGCGGGCAGGGAATGTACCCGTTACAGCAGCTGATGGGTGATGAAAGAGGAAACCAGGCAGCTGGTGGGCTACAATATGGTATAAAATAAGGGGCTGATGCCTGACCTTGATGGATATGGCATGGCCAAGTCATCAGCAATTTTCCAGAATTAGTGTCATTCTAGAGGATGAGGCCTTATTTTGATGTTGATGTTGACAACATCAACTCTTTGATTTTAAAGATTATAGACATTTAATCTTGCAATGAGAGGCATTGTAAGTGATCATTATTTAAAAAGAAAGAAAATAGGCTGGGCGCAGTGGCACGTGCACGTAATCTCAGCTACTTGGGAGGCTGAGGCAGGAGAATCACTTGAACCTGGGAGGTGGAGGTTGCAGTGAGCCGAGATAGCACCACTGCACTCCAGTCTGGGATACAAGAGCAAAACTCCATCTCAAAAAAAGAAAAAAAAAAAAGGAAAGAAAAGATAAGAGAAATGAAAGGAAAGGAAGGAAGAAGGGAGGGAGAGAGGCAGGGAGGGAGGGAGAGAGGAAGGAAAAGAGGGAGGGTGGGAGGGAGAAAACAGAAGAAATTTTCTAAATTTTGAGAGGTCCATAGGCTGATTTGTTGATAGAAAGGAACTGATGCAACAGTAAGGTCAATATTCAAAACAAGATAAAGATCTAAAAAATATAATGGGCAAACTTAAGTAGTCTAAATTTAAGATAAAATCTTACAGAATGTATCACATTGTTTTATGGCTTAAAATGAGGAGATGGGGCGTCTTTACTTGTAAGCAATGAGCCTCTTCTGGTTATTCTCTGAGACACCCTGAACCAGTATATCTGGACCTTTCATGGGCAGCTCTATCTGACTTCCAGTCTAGACAACTGTGGAAGCTGTGAGCCTCCGACTCCAGCCTAAAGTTTAGCCTCCTGATGTACCCAGAACAGCCATTGGCCTGTCGGCCTCACCACCTCCTATGAAAGATAACAGAATAGAATAATTTCTATTCACCACTTGCCACTTCCTACGACCTCTACCCGTGAGCCCCATGCTTGGGTCCTGGCCTTGCTATTTGCTCCATGTAAACATTCCACTCTGAATTCCCTGCCATCTTCCCAGTGCACTTTGCCTCTTACGCCTGGAGGAATCTCTCTTCCTGCCTTGGAACTTCTCTAAAGCACTTTTCTTCCCAACTGCCTGTCTACAACATTCTCTACAACCATTTATTTTGTCTTTTTTTTCTTTTCCAATAATTTTTTTCACTCATCAATAAAATCCCTTTGATGATAATGCAAGAGCATTACATTTTCCTATAAATTTTCTTTTACTAGTCACCTACATTTTACAGCATTTTACAATGTCTAAAAGGCAATGTAGCACAACAGCCTGAGTTCAAAACCAAATTCTCCCACTTAATTTCTCTAAGCCTCAATCTCCCCATATATCTAATGGGACTAATATCTATATTAAGAGGACATATTTTTAATGCATAGTAAAATGTTCAATTTATCATAACATAGTAAGTTAGATTAGCTGACTTTCTAGAAGCCACCTGTGCCCCTTCTTTTTTTTATATAGTATAATAATATATTGTTGTTAACTCAGATGCAATGTTATACAGCAAACCTCTTGAACTTATTTTTTTTGCACAGCTGAAACACTGTACCTATTGACTGCCAGTTTCCCATTTTCCTTTTAACATATTGGAGCTTTAACCAAAGACAGAAAAGGCCATGGACTTCAGACAACCTGTGTATTCTATATAATAGTCCAAATCCCAGAGGGAATGATTACAAAGTCTGGCCAATGGTATGAAGTGCAGAGAAGAAAAAACATAGACTAAGGCAAACAAGTTCTCTACAAACAGTAAATTTACCCTAGGATATAAAGAAAACTCTGTATCCGATAAATGTTACTTATTTTCAATCAAGAGATAGCATATTGATTCTAAACATAGTGAAGTCAATTTAGAAAATATGATAAACAATTTTAGATATTGTCTTGGCATTGGGATACATTGTAAAACTCTTCAAACTGTTACTCTTATGTAATAGACTAACAAACTGCATGTTATATCCATGGACATAACGTGTAAGAGTTGTTTTGCTGGGAACAAATGCTCAGGAAAAAAAACAAATAAGGCTAACAGTCAATTTCAATAGTCTTAAGATATCACTTAAGTAATAATTAACCTGTTTAAGTAAAGATTCTTATATTATTAATCTGATGAAGACCAAATAATAAAACAGTGGAAGTTAATCTCGGTTGATTTTTCTTCAGATAGAGGGAATGAGGATGGCGTATGTGAATTGTGAATTGTCCCTTTGTTAGACCTCTTCTCCTTAGCTTGTTCCCTTCTGCTTAAAACAAAATAACAAAGGTAAAGAAAAAACTGAGACTACAGATCTTGTATTTTCTGGAATTACTTCACAGAACTTTATAGTTTTGACATAATACTACATAAAATGTCTGATCAACAAGCAGCCGAAAGCTAGCATTAAAGGGTTTTCATGATCTCAAGATGTTCTAATAACTACAAACCAGGAAACCAAAAATAACAAATAATAGCAATGTGAACAGTTTGCAATTCATGCTGGGAAAGGCATTCTTTCACATTATAAATGGTACAAAGCATGGTACACAGTCTTCGGTTTTGGAAATATTTTATGACTGAAAAAGAAAATGAGTACTGTTTTGTTTTGGTATAGCCCTGAAAAGAAAAAGTGACAGGCTCCTCAAAAAAGCACTTCTGCCAGTTTAATCAAAGGAGAATAACAAGACATTAGGAAATAAATAGTGGCAAAATAAAAACAGGGTTGGAAAGCTCATAACCTGATCATTAGCAGAGGCAAGTACAGGTACTTTTCTCAAACAGAATAAAAGAATGTAGAAAGAAGATATAAGCTGAACTGTATGCTAAAACAGCCCTGCAACAACTACTTTGTACAGGATTATGCAGGTCAGTCATTTGATGTGACAACTCCCACCCAGCACTGAAATTTATGTCCAAATGTTCTGTTTAGTAGGCCGGCGATATTAGATGAGTGTTTTTACTACATGTTATAAAAAATCAAGTGATTACAGAAGGTCACTTTTCTAGATTCCTCGTATCATTCCTACATCCAGGCAAGTCTTTATACAAATCACTTATACAAATCAAGGAAAACCACCGAAGTCATGATCGCAAGGAAAAATTATCACCCTCCAGTCCAGCAATGCTAATATTATGATGTCACTTTGATGTCACTGCAAACGGGGAGACATTCTACACATATTCTCTCCAGTTTATCTGAGTGCTTCGAATGTGTAGAAAGCTATTTTCTACACAGATAAATAAATATTCATTTTTTTTCACTAACTATTTAAAAACTATGGTGTAAAAGTACCTTAGACACTTTAAATTAACATGTTAGTATATTGATCTGATAGTCCCTTTACAAAATATTACTTGCCATATTACATATTTTGGAGCCCAGAACCATGTTCTAAAATGAAGAGAGTGGGAAATTATTCTACATCTGCTCTTTTATTGCTTTGGGTTTTTTTTGTAAATGCTGTCTTTGATCAAAGCAACATTCATTCTAATCTACATATGAAGGGGTCACAAATTTAGCACTGATGCAAAGAACAAATTTAAAAAACAGAAAGAAAAAAGACAGAATGTCAGCATATAAACTGTATTTCATGGTAAACTAGAACAAAGAAGGGATAAGAAATAGATATGCCAAATGAAGATAAATTGACATTCACACAAACTATTGTCATCTTTCAATTAGCAATGTTAATTGATTTCTAAAAGTCTTGCCGCTCAATAAAAAGCTATTAAAAGAAAAAAGAAATCCAAGAAATTTTAATGAGGAAAAATTATGCTGTGTTTTATTTCTATCCAAAATACCCAATTTTTATGGGAAAAAAAAAGTTCAGGCTGGGCACGGTGGCTTATGCCTGTAATCCCAGCACTTTGGGAGGCTGAGGGGAACAGATTACCTGAGGTCAGAAGTTCAAAACCAGCCTGAGCAACATTATGAAACACAAGAAAAAGAGTGTGTGTGCCCATGAAATTGAGAAGTCTTCTCAACATTTGCTTGCATACTAAAATGTTTTAGCTCATGCAAACAGTGTGAGATACAAATTTGTTCCGTGTGATATTTTCTTACTAAAAACTGTACTGTCAAGTAAAATAGTAATTGTGTCTTTGCCTCAAACCATAATGTTGAAATAACACTTCTTGAAAGATATACTTATTTAATATGTATTGTAGTGAAAAATTTGATACGCTAAAAAAAAGTAACCTAAAAAGCAGATCACTTTTCAAGAGTCACTAGGGCGAAAGGTCACTAACAGTTGTTATGGAAAGTAAGTACCTACATATGTTTGTGTTTCTGTCTGTACAATTTATAACTCCATTAAGCGAAGAACCCATAACAATTTGTACGATGAAATGTTATACTTGGATTTAGAGAAAAAAAATAATATGAGACTTTTTGGGGAGTTGAACATTTTTCCACTCGTCTGATACCTTCTTCTAATGCTTCTCATTTTTCAAGCGAACCTGTGTTATATCTTACGCAGTGGTAAAAAGTCCTCAAAGCATTGTGGGTAAGCCACAGAATGGTGCACTCATCACTGAGTGTCCATTCAGAGGACAATCAATAAAGAAATAATGAGGAAACCATTTTATTCATTCTGTAATTCACAGAATAATAAATATTTTGAAGTAGACTCCTCTACCCATCAAAAGAAATTTTTTATTATCAAATAAAACTAAATATGTGTACCTAATATTTCACAAATATTTATCTGGATGCTAATAATATACTTAATTCTTAGATTGACCAAAAAAATACAACAAACCTAGATTATCAAGCTATAAGACACTAAAGTATAACTTTGCATTATACTAAATATAATGCAGTCATATGCTTCTTAACAATGAGCATATGTTCGCTAAAAAGCATCACTGTGCAATTTTGTCATTGTGCAAACACCATAGAGTATCCTTAAGCCCAAACCTAGAGAGTATAGCCTACTGCATACCTAGATTACATGGTATAGCTTATTGCTCCTAGGCTACAAACATGTGCAGCATGTTAGTATACTGAATACCAGAGGCAACTGTAACCAAATGGTAGATATTGGTGTATCTAAACATAAAAAGGTACAGTAAAAAATACAGCATAAAAGATGTTTTTAATGTCACTCCCGTACAGGACCCTTACCATGAATGCAGCTTGCAGAATTGGAAGTTGCCTTGGTGAGTCCCAGTTAGTGAGTGGTGAGTGAATGTGAAATCCTAGGACATTACTGCACACTACTCTAAACTTCATAAACTAACCGTACACATAAGCTATACCAAATTTATTTTTAAAATCGTTCTACCTTCAAAATAAATTAACATCAAATTACTATAACTTTTTTACTTCATCAAGGTTTTAATTTTTTTTAACCCTTTGGCTCTTATAATAACACAGCTTAAAAAGCAAACATTGTACAGCTATAAAATAAAAATATTTTCTTTCCTTATATCTTTATTCTATAAGCATTTTAAATTTTCAGTATTTACTTTTTTAAACTTTTTGGTTAAAAACTAAGACACAAACACACACATTAGCCTAGGACTACACAGGGTCAGGATCGTCAGTATCACTGTCATCCACCTCCACATCTTGTGCCACTGGAAGGCCTTCGGGGCAGTCACACACATGGAGCTGTCATCTCCTAGGATAACAATGCTGCTTCTGAAATACCTCCTAAAGGACCTGCCTGAGACTGTTTTATAGTTAACTTTTTTTAATAAGTAGAAAGAGTACACTCTAAAATATTGATCAATAGTATATAAGGAAACCAGTAACATAGTCATTTATTATTATTCAGTATTATGTACTGTATGTAATTTTATATGCTGACCTCTTATACAACTGGCAACACAGGTTTGTTTACACCAGCATCACTATGAACATATGAGTAATGTAACACTTCGCTACGATGGCAATGACATCACCAGATATTGAAATTTTTAGCTCCATTATAAACTTATGGTATCACCATGGTATATGCAGTCTGTCATTGACCAAAACATCACTCTAGGGCACTTGACTGCATAATACACTGTACCTTTGATAAATCAGAGGTGTCATATGATCTCGCATTGAGTCTGAGTCATTATGTATGTTACTGATTAGAGGCCTTAATTTAGATGTAAGTTTTAGGGGACCGGGTTAAAGCCAAAATGATCCTATGACATATTCTTTATGTTGCCATTTGAAGAAGAAAAATTACTGCTTGTTTACTTGCCATCTATGTTACTTATGAAAATTTAGACTAAAATATGCCAGGATAGCTTTCCCAATTATTTATAATTACTAGGGATTTTGATTCTAAATAAAGGATGGCTTGCTTTTACTGGGCATGATAGTAATACTTAGTTACAAAATATGATCTGTTCTCATGAAATCTCACAGTTCACAAAAGTTAACTTTACTACCTAGCATTTATTACTTCAAAATATTTTATAGGATCAAGTGTAATTACTATATGCTGCACAGAGTAATAAAGGTCTGTGTAAAGCAAAGAGAAGGAAGAATTATTATAAGAAAGAATGATGTACAAACTACTTACATGCTTAAAGTAGAGTGGAAAAGCAGTTAACTATTTTTATGGTGCTGAAATAATATTTTTTTATTTTCACCTTCCATTTCAATAGCACATTCCAATTACACATTTTCTGTACCTTCTGCAACTATACTTAAAATATTTAATTATCTTAGTACGCTTGCTCATAAAAATGAATTGTAATTATAAATTCTTCATCACATATGCCTTTAGTAGTAGAACTTCTGGTAGAAAACCAAAACATATTTCATAATAATTACCTGATGTTTTTAAATTTTTCAACATATTAAAAAAAAATTTTTTTTCAATATATTTAAAACAAACACAGTATGTGTTAGCCGTAGTTAGGACATAAATATGTAAATACTATAGAATCAAACTCACATTGATTTGAAAAACGGAAACAGCTGCATCTCTATATCCTCAAAGTAGAAAAGGCCACCTAACTTTAAAAATGCTTCCTTCTGTGACAGAATCAAATTTGAGAAGTTGTATCGGACATGCGTCGCCAGTTATTCTTCACCTCTCATCCATTTCCCTGTCTCTTTTTTCCTTTTGTCCTGCTCCAGGCCTCAGAAAACTGGTCCCCAAGGATTTTATGACACTAGGTCTCTTGCACTCTGGCCACTATGTTCAGGCATGGGAGTCCCCAGTAGGAAATTGGGAGGTGAGGAAAGACAGAGAGCATGCTACTTCTTCTGTGGTGTTCCAGAAGCCACAAGTCCAATCTAAAATTTTAAATATAACCTAAATTTTTTAAAGTGTCAGGCTTTGGTAATATTCAGTGATGTTGATTCTTCTTTTACCTACAGCCGTGTAACAGTTTCCAGCTGTTGCTAATCTCTGTATGACTCAACAAACATTCAACATGTGTTCCCTTTATACTCCACTTATTAAATTCCCATCAAAATTCTGAATACACACGCTGTCTGTTTCCTGATTGGCAAGTGGAGACTGTAACTGGTGAGTGTCTAGGTAATTAGACTGTAAATGCTCTACTACTGCAAGGCTCTCTTCATCTCCCAGGTTGCCTTTTAGTTAAAGATGCAAATGTCACCCTGCTAAATACAAGGTGGAAAAGAGTATCTTCATAATCATCAGGGCAATTTTAATTGGGAACTAGGTAAACCTTACATTCTCTGAAGCAAAGTTAGGTATTAAAAAATCAAAGTTAAGGCAGTGCATGGTGGCTCATGCCTGTAATCCCAGCATTGGGAGGCCAAGTTGCTCAGATCACGTCAAGAGATCGAAACCATCCTGGCCAACGTGGTGAAACCCCATCTCTACTAAAAAAAAAAAAAAAAAAAAAAAAAAAAAAAAAAAAAATTAGCTGGGTGTGGTGGCAGGCATCTGTAGTCCCAGCTACTCAGGAGGCTGAGGCAGGAAGGAGAATCGCTTGAACCTGGGAGGCGGAGGTTGCAGTGAGCTGAGATCGCACCACTGTACTCCAGCCTGCCAGCAGAGTGAGCTTCCATCTTAAAAAAAAAAAAAAAAAAATCAAAGTTAGAGGAAAAAGACAGAGGGAAGGGCAGGACTTGAAGTCTGCCTTCTGCAGGATGCACCTGAAGATTTCCACTGAAGAATTAATAACAGTAGATTTTTACTAAAGAGTGAGACAAAGCTCTGAGGTTTCACTAGAAATGTATGAGAATTATAAAACATAGTGATTTTTAACATAATTAGTTCCATCAAAATAATAAACGCTGCTCTATCAGAAAAATATGCCATGTTCATCATGAAGTTTTAAGTACTCATTGAGTTATTAATGATATCGAGTTTAGCTTATGTGTATGTGCCTACGAGTTTACTCTTTTTCTGTATCTACTCACTTGATGGATGAGAAATCAATTTACTGCCTCGATATCTTTATCTGTATCTGTCTAGCCATGTATGCCTTCTTCAAGAAGGGCAAATGAGAAAAAAACAGAAGACAAACAGGACTACGATCTTGGACAGCACAGAATACATCCTCTTCAATCACTGCAACAAGTTCTGTTGGAGCACACTGCTTGAGACATCCTGAAGACTACATGAAGGTATAATTGCATACTCAGATAGATTATATATATTTAGGGTTAGTTATGATAAGATGAAATAATCTAAAGCCTTAAGATCTACAATTTGGTAATGATCATTTCTGGCTACTGTAACTTTGTATTTAAAATGCATTACTTATGAATACATCAAACACGTTGTATTTTTTTAGCTTTTCTTTCTGTTAAAACAAAGCCCCAAATAATACTGATTTAAGCAGCACAGAAGTTAATTTCTCTCACATGTAGAAGTCCAAAGAAAAATAGTCTCCAAATGTAACAGTGATATAAATGCTGGCTCCAGTCAGGGATTAAGTACTTTTCCTCAAACCAGATTTTCACTCATGATCTACTCTTAAATGTAAAAGTTTTAATCAGTGTTTTATTTTCCCGAAATGAAAGAAAGGTAGAATTTTTCAAAGGATGGTGATCACAGTCCTCTCTAAATAAAAATCATCAGCATATATAAAGCATTACCCTTGGAGCTTTGAAATGATATCTATTTGTTGATTCACATATCATAATTTATCTTCAAAAGATGGCATTAAAATTGTACTCTATGAAACATCCTGTACTATTCAAAGTTGCAGAAGATAAGTAATCAATAAATATTACTGAGTGCATGAAGGGTGTTTTACTTAATTTGAATACCAGCTGATTTCAATCAGAAATAACAAATAAGACTTTTTTCTATAATTAATGAGACAAAAAAAGTCTACAACATTTTGATTTTGCCCAGAGTATTAACCCTGAACAGTAGTTTTTCAGCTAGTAAGTTTTTCAGCATTTAAGCAGATCTTACTGGCTCTATTGTCTAGTATTCAACAGCTTTGCTTCTGAATGAGTTTTTACATGAGATAATCTTTTTTTTTTTTTTTCAAGATTTAATGTCAGCTGAGTGGAAATCTTTCTATTGCTGATAGTAGAAACCACACCAGCCTAACTCATATAAAGCATTATGTCCAATGATTTCCAGAAAGTAGCATAAATCAGCCAGTAAGAGGTTTTAAACTAATGTTTAAAAAGAAGGCAATTTTGCTTATTTAGCTCTACTAGCTGATTCTTTAATTAAGCCCAAGTATTCTTTATTATTTATTTAAGTAAATAAACCCACTTATGGTAACTGTATACTATTTCCTTTCAGCTCTATTTTCCCTCTTCATCATTATATTCCAAATCAACTTCATGTTTATGTTTAAGGCAATGCTTCTGACATAAAATGATTATACAATTCAAAGAAACTCATGAATTTACTTAAAGAATTGGTGCTTTTTCATCGTATTTCCTAGAAATTAGAACACACATGCATGGTAATGCACGTTTTAGAAGAGGAGACATATTTTTAGAACAAGATAGTTTTTAAAAAGGAGGGTATAATCTCCAGACAAATGGTTATAAAACAAAATTAAATTTGATGGGATTTTGGGATATCTTATTTTTAGTGAAGTTTCTCTTTTAGTGCATGAGTTAATTTATTGTGAACAGTATTCATTACAGTGCTTCATAGTAAGAAAACTCAAAAACACATAAAGAACTTTTTATTATCATAGTAACTTTCAGGCACATTTCTCCTTCACCTTAGCTTTCTTCCCCCAAGATCAAAACCAATAACTTATTGACTTAAAATACAAAAATATCATTTCAATTTCTAAATATCAAGATAACTATAGCCTTAAGGTTTTTTAAAAAACATAAGCTCTTGGTGAGTTTGATTATGGACTATTATGAGAGAAAACTTTTTTTTTCTAATTCAAATGTTATATCTAAATATAGCGTTTAAATTCCAAGTAAACTATGTGAATTAATTTCTTTATTTTATAAAACAAAGATAAACTCACCAAATATTATTTATGAAAAAGACTAAGAATTAGGAGCAAACGTATCTGTTGGTGTGGTGACGGGGGGAGGGCAGTGTATGATATGCAAAGTTGTGTATAATTTTATTTCATTTAAAAGTTTATATAACTTAAATATTACTCTTTTTATGGATATATATATTAGTCTGTGGACATTTAATTTTACTAATGTCTACATAGGAATATTCTCCATTTTACAATGGATTCAAATACTCCTTAGAGAATTTGACTGCAACATACCACTCTGAACAACATAGTTCATTATTTGGAGTAGTGAATGGAGTGGGATTTCTACAAGTCAAATGAAATAAATGCAAATAATAGGCACAAGGAACATTAGTGTGATCAGTAGATCACATGTTCTCTTTTGCATTCCTATGAGCTTATAAATTGAATTTGCTTCTAGAATCTGTTACTCGAGGAATTGTTCTGTATAGATATATTTCCTAGTATATTTTAAAATATCTTTCTCAGTTAATCTACAGATCTACATTAGCTGAAAATGTAAACATAGAATTGGCAGATGCTAGTGTAAGAAATCAGTTTCACTGGGGAAAATTTTTGTCTTCGTCTTTCCAGTTGGTAGTCATGAAATGTGTTGAGATTGTTTTGTTTTGTTTTCACTCACTGACATGATTCATTTAACATTTCCTACAAAGAATAACTCTAAATACTAAAAACATTTACCAAGTAAAAGTCCTGTTGTGCTTATTTTAAGAAATGGATAAGGATCATTTGTACTTAGCAGAATTTATTTGCATAGAAACAATTAATATGTTAAAGTTTTTCAATCTGCCATTTTCACAGGAAGAACAATAAATATACATGCTGCAATTGTATCTGCATTCTTATTTGCTTCCTTTAAGACATGCATGGTCATACTGTATCAGGATATGTTGATTTGAAAGAAAGAAAGGGAAGGAAGAAGGAAGGAAAGGGAGAGGGAGGGAGGGTAAATGGAAAATAGTGTGGAAAGAATGAATCTCCAAAATAATATGATAAAATCTACTCTTTTTTGCAACAGTTCCATTTTGACATTCATCCTCCATTCACTCAAAAATTTATTAAGTATCAAGAAAATAATATAGATATGCTCACAAAAATGGAAGAAAATATAAAACTATTAAGAGCTTGGCACGCAGTAGGCAATCCACAAATATTTGTGTTTTTTTAAGAGATTCAGGAAGATGGCCATACTTTTACTATAATGATTTTGCTTATATATCTATCTACATTTCCTTCAGTTTAGAAGTAAGAATTTTATATGAAAGCAGAAAGAACTTTATATAGGTCACATTCATTTTAAGAATAAACAAATTTGGAAGGTCAATTTTGTCAGAGAGTAAAGAGAATTTAGAGCAGTTTGACCAAGTTCTCTACAATGACCTTTATTTATTTATTACATTAATTTGCTTATTGCACAAAAGCAAATGTATGTTTTCTCTAGAGGAATCATGACCTGAGAAAATTTTTTTTTGAACCACCTCCTCCAAACAGTCATTGTCACTTTTTGTAAAGAAAGCTTTCCATCCAAAAGCTTGCCTGGTACCCAAATCAAGACAGCCAAACAATAGTCCTGCCATTCATTTCCTATCACACTCAAGGGACTCTTTGTGTACAGTTATCATTTCAAAATACTTCATGATGACATTGATGCATTTTTATTTCCTTTATTTTTTTTCTCTTTTGAGACAGAGTCTCACCCTGTTGCCCAGACTAGAGTGCAATGACAGGATCTCAAATCTCAGGTCACAGCAACCTCTGCCTCCTGGGCCCAAGCCATCTTCCCACCTCAGCCTTCCAACTAGCTGAAACTACAGGTACGTACCGTATCCCCAGCCTTTTTTTTTTTTTTTTTTTTTTTTTTTTTTTTGTATTTTTAATAGAGAAAGGGTTTCACCATGTTGCCTAGGCTAGTCTCAAACTCCTGACCTCAGGGGATCTGCCTGCCTTGGCTTCTCAAACTTCTGGGATTACAAGCATGAGCCACCAAGCCCAACCCAGCCCTTGATGCATGTTTCCAAGAAAGACTCCCTGCCATATTCAGAAATCTCTTTATTTTACTTTCTCCTTGTCTTCTTGATTTCCTTTGTTTCAAAGTCTAAAAGCCTCACCTTGGTATTTCAGACCCATAATAACCTAGTTTCAACACATTATCTACCATTCTTTCTTGTCACTTTCCACCAAACATGATTTTTCTCATCCAATTCTGCATACGCTTGGCACCTGCACAAACCCATGATTTGATGCCCACTCTTCCTAAAATCCTTGTCTGTGCACTCAAGCCCTACTCTCACCATCATATCACCAACAGCAAGATCCTTGGCTCGTTTATTTTTATATCCCTTATGGTATAGCTTGTTCTACCCTTAAGTAACCCTGATATCAGAGTGTAATCATCTTCATAGAACAACCTATGTATATTATTTGTAAACAAATCAGGAAAGATGAAATGAAAGGATAATTAACTCACTTATTCATTCATTCATTTATCCATCCATCCAATATGTATTTTGCATCTACTGAGCACTAGGCTTGACACAGCTCAGAAAAGACAGTCCTAGCCCTCATGTGACAGTCTAATCAGAGAAATAGGCAAGTAAATCAAAGATTAGAAATCAGACACTGTGGTGTACTTACAATAAAGCTTTCTTGAAAGAGTGGCCCAGAGACTTCTTTCAAAAGTCAGAGTTCTTTCAGCACATAAGAATGATGCAAATATACAGCTTAGTATTATTCACATATTTTTCAGATAGTTTCAGAGCCTTCAAAGTTTTTTACATAAACTCTTATTTAAAATTGGTGTGGGGGGCGGGGGGTGGGTATGTGCATGGTGGGGTGGGGCAGGGTTCAGTTTGTCAGCAATCAAAAACTTGTTTTGGAGCGAAAAAGCTATCAACAAAGGTTTGTAATTTTGTAAAACGTCTTCTTTAGTAACTGAAAAATGAGAAATAGTGTTTCCAAAACTGGTTTGCAGCAGCTAAATGACTACTCTTTCCTTAATTCAATAATGGTTGGAAAAGGTATACAATTAGTTATTCCAAGTTTTAAGTGACTTGGAAATAATTACTTTTCTCAAGAGTGGCCTATCTTTGGATTCTGCTGTTTAATGACCTAATGTGATTTCAATCATTTTAGTGTTATAATATATAATGTTCTATTATAAAAATCAAGAATACAGTGTCAAAAAATAAAAATCCCAAATATACTTTAATATAATAATAGTAACTATAATCCAGATCAATTAAAAACCTTAATAATTATGCAAGGCATATAAAAAATCCAACTAAAACCCTTTGGGCTTATTTGCTCTAGATTATTACTGCCATAATTTTCATCTAATGAATTACTAGGATCTAAATATAATTATGTATATTGTTCAAGACTGTAAAATTCTAAATTTTCTCATGATCCAGTCTGTATTCAATGTATTTATTATCTAAAGGAAAGTATTTTTTATTCATTTCATACTTGCAAGCATACCTAGCCAGGGCAGGTAAACTTGTCATAACAAATCATGTGGAAAATATATTTGACCAAGTTGAACATCATTGCTTAAGAGATTTATACTGAACTATAAACTTGGGAATGTTAAATAGTATTTAATCCTGAAAACAATTTAAGATTTTAAAGGTTTTAAAGAAAATCTTACTATTTTTTAGACCAGACATGTTAGATCTCAAATTCTCCTTAAATAACATAGCTCCATTTATCCATCACTGTTTTTGAAAATATTTAAGTCACCAATCACTATATGAAAGTATGGGATGTATAATGCAGGGAAAACAGACAATAAAATATATACAAATAACTAATATTTAGGAAATTCCTCATAGGAGCTTTAGATATAGAGATAAAGCATGTACAAATAATATCTTAGGAATAAAAGAAGTTGAAAAAGTATTCTTATATTTCAGAAAAGTGAGTGAAGTCTTTGTTTAAATTTCAGCTGAGTCTTACCTATTTAATTATACAAAATGACTCTAACATATTAAAGATAAAACAACCCAGAAGAAAAATATTAAACTTTCATCTCCTATGCTTAAGGACTCAGATTGCTGGATTTGAGATTTGGCTCTCATTATACAACCCTGGGCCAGAATCAATCTCAGTTTTCTCATCTGTAAGAATTGCATAAAAGTAGCACCTACATCAAAGGAATGTGGTGAAGATTAAATGAGTTATATATAGCACTTCATAATTAGTCTACTATTATATTCTCAGTGCTTTTAATTGTTATGATAACCCCTCCCCAAGTAATGGCAATATTCTTACACTAAAATACTATTGGCTTTTGTACTATTTCTTCATTCATGTAAAATTTTGTTCCTGAATCCCCTGTCTGTGCAGATAGTTGCCCTGGTGACATTGTTTTATTCCTTTCAACAGCCCAAATCCCTGAAGATGCTGTAAACACAGCTTTAGCTACTTCAGAACATTGTTTTGATGAGTAATGTGGAAAGAAATTTTAAGCATGCATACTAATTTTCTTAAAATATACCTGAATTTTAAAATCAGCTTACAAAATGCTGGAATATAACAGTTTGTTTAGTTTTTGTAAATCAAAGAGGCTAGAAAATAATATATTGAAAAAAGAATCACATCAGTCATTAAAATATTTTCTAGTCATAGTAACTGAGCATCAGTTGAAAATACTCATTCTTTATGCTCTTCCACAACTTTGAAATTTGGATTCCAATTATTTAGTATTTGGAGGGACAGCCACTAATGACTAATTCAAAGTCTCTTACTGGTTTACTTGGCATCAATGCCAAACTCATCAACAGATTCTATATACCATCCATAAAACAAACCACCTTCACAACCATCAAATTCTATGATAAGCTGTACAACTCCTAAAATTATCATTTCCACTCAAGTCTTCTGTTCCATTGCCATTAAATTGAGAGAGAATTTTGAGCTGCTTTGAGAAAATTCTGACTTGTGCATTCTGGTGGTTTCTCATTCCAAGAAAGCGAAAGCAGCCTAATCAGTTTTAAGTTAGACATATAGAGAAAAAATGAACTTTTTAAGAAATGTACTGACCTAAAGATTCCCAAAGACACAGATTCAAACCAAATACCATTTTAAAGTGGCATCACAAATGACATACTTTGCCCATTTAGTGGAGATGATTTAATGAGCACTGCTGAAATTTTCCACTTACAATTGTTAAATACTGGTAGTGGATGTGGAAATGGGGATACAGTTGTCTGGAACTTAAATCACGTAAGTAAGAGCAATAAAAACACATGACCGGAAAGGCTAATATCCTTTGAGCAAGTCTCCAGATTCTAATAGTTTAATGTATTATTTCTCTTAGTTTTTCAATGTGATTATGATAATAGCATTCACAGAAGACATTTGGTAGAAGAATATAATTATCAGAAATATGGAAGATTGCTTGAATATATCATTGAATATAATCTTAGGCTAGCCAAGAATTCTAAAGCATTTAGGTTAAAAACATTCATGAAGACATCTTCATAACAGTCACACATTGAATTATTGATAAACTTGGACTATTTAAATATCTATTGACTATTTCCTATATGTTAATCTCTGTTTTAAGCAGTGATTAAATGATTAAAAATTCATTTAATCCTTGTAACAACTCTATACAGTAGATACTATTAAATGGTACTGTGCAGATGAAAAATATCAAAAACCACCACCAACAATAACACCTCACACACAAAGGAGTGAAATAAATTACCAATGCTCATAACCCAGAGATGGTAGAATAAAGAATTTGAACTGAGGTAGTCATATTTCTGGTGCCCATATTTCCAAGCACTGTTCTCTTACAACTGCAATTTCTTAACATTCTCTGCAATCCTACTTCAGGTTGTAACATTAGAAGCTAGTGTTAAGTTGTAACAAATCTACAGAATACTTCAATATATAAAAATATAATTTTTCACAGGTGGCACCATTGTAATCAACAATTTAGCTAAAGTAGAGAATCATAAACCAAGGTCAATTTATTTTTTGCATTTATGGCCAGGGACCTCATTTTGAGGCAAAATATGACCAACTGCCTTCAAATCACTATATCTCCAATGCATTCTAATCTTAATATCCTAGTAACTAAAAGCTGGGCAAATTCTCAGTGGCATTCTTCTACCCTATAACTAGACAATGTAACTTGTCAGAGTATATGTTTTCTAAGTTGACCCTTATACAGAAACGTTTTTTCTTAATAGAGTTTAAGATAAACATAGAGTTACTTATCTTTAAATAAACATAGTTGACAAGTAGTTTTAGTACTTCTTATACAATGGGCTAATTGCCTGAAATAGTCCTGAAATTCATTTAAAAAATGAATATGTCACTTTACCTTGCAAAAAGGACTTTGCAGATGTCATTAAACACTGCAATAATTTCCCCACCATTAGGCACTGAGGTGGGGAAGTTATTGCAGATTATCCAAGTGGGCCAATGGAGTCATAAGGGTTCTAATAAAAGGGATGCAAGAAGGTCAGAGTCAGAGAGAGGAATTGTAAGGATGAGGAAGTAGAAGTGAGAGAGAGAGAGAGAGAGAGAGAGAAAGGGAGAGAGATCTGATGATGCTACTCTGCTGGCTTTGAAGATGGAGGGGAGCCATAAACCTGGGAGCCAAGGCAGCCTTTACAATTTAGAAAAGCTAAGAAAAGATATTCTCCATTAGAGATTTCAGAATGTAGCCCTGCTGACAACCTGATTTTAGCCAAATGAAACTCATTCTGGACTTCTGGGCTCCCAACCTGTAAGTTTGTGTTGTTTTAAGCAGTCAAGTTTGTGATAATTTGTCTCAGCAGCAATAGGACACTAACACATTGGCAAAGTATCTAGAACCTAGGACATCATTTTTAAAGATGAAATGTTGAAAAAAAAATGACTGAGCATTTATTTTAGCATAAAATTCCCATCTTGTTATCTTAGCATCCATTCCCATCCAAAACAACCCTATAAATACTATACAGTGAGATCCATAAATCAAGATTTAGTTTCTTCTGTTGAACTAATAAGAACATTTACACTCTGAAAACTGTCATACAGTCTCTCATTTAAGTCTGATCTAGATCCCACTTCTTGTGCTGTCCTACAAATCATTTTCTGGGTACCCAGCAGTTTTCTTGGCCCAATATAAAAATTCTTTACTGGGAGACCTGTGCCCTCCTGCCAGCATCATTAGTCTTTGAGGATGGTGTGCAGGACCTATGTACGGATTACTCACGTGGAATGATGGAATGTTTGGCCACTGATGTGTCTGAAGGCTCTCCTTCCCACTGCCAAATGCCTGCTGCTGGCTCTGTTTGTTGATGCAGGGATGACTTTTGTCTGTGGTCTTAACCCTTGGCAAGCTCATACTCATGCCCATCTCTCAGCTCTCTCTAACCTGAGCATCCTTTTGTCTCCTGCAACTTTGTTTCTTGCTGTCATCAGCCTCCTCTTTAACAATGTTAAAATGATGGGTTAAATTTTTATCCCTTTGATGACAAGAGTCCATGCCTGATTGGAGCTCAAATTCCGTTGGTGTGCCACTCCAGTGAAATTCTTCTGTAAGGCAACTAAATGTCTTTCTGCAGGATTACTCTGAAATGTTGCTGTTTGGTACATTCAAGTGTAATGCTGAGTCTTATGACAACCCATTTTTCATCTAAGAAAAAAATCTTACCTCCCACGTTTCAGTGTGAATTTATAGCACGTCATTTAAACTTTATGTTTATAGTAAATGAGACTCAACACAAGCTAATAGCTAGTCTTTATAAATTTATAATGGGTTTTATACATTCTCAGGCTTAGAATTTTTTAAATGCAGGAATTCTCCCAAATGCCACCTTATAAATCAGATGCCTCTGTTTTAAATACAAAGATGTAGTTATTTTCTTAACGCAAAATTTATTTAGCTCAAAACTAGATTTGACAATCTCCTGTTGTCTCCATTTAGCTCAAGAAATGTTTCCAAATGGCTCTCAAATATTTAAAGAAAAAGTCACTTTAAACTGTTTTAAATATTTAATATGAAATAATTTTAAATATCTAAGATTATATATATATGATATATATATATATATATATATATATATATATATATATATATCATGCAGCACTATTGCGAGTGACTAGGTGAAGAAAGCACATGCATATCAAAATACCCAAGTGAAAATGTGCAGGTGTCAAAAGTCCAATAAGCTTAGGAGTCATTCATGAAAGCTAGAATGCATAAAATGTTATCTTTCCAGTGGGAAGAATACGATAACATAGGGACATTTATTTTACTCCATTATGTTAAAACGAATATTGTATTATATCAGGGGTGTTAAGACTTGCCAAAGTTTTTATTTAACTATGACTTCAGAAGAAACCACACCCAACATGTAGTAACTACAAAAAGTAAAATTCCTTATTTCCCATAATTCTGTGGGTTGCACCAGTTCCTTTGCTGGTGGTGCCTGGGCTCACTGAGGTCGCTGCATTCATCTGCAAGGTGAGAGGGGCCGGTAGGTCCAAGCCCCACAGTTGTTGCTGGTTAGCAGCTGGACCCCATTTGTTTTTCTTCATGTGACCTCTTATCCTCTAGCAGGACAGACTGTATTACTTCCATGGTGGTCTCAGAGCAGTATTCCCAGAGTATAATGAAAGAAGCTGCAAGGTCTCTTGAAGCCCAGACTCACAATTGACACTATGTCATTTTTAACACAATCTGCTAGTCAAAGCAAGACACAAAGCCAGCCCCGATTCAAGGGTAGGGAGACAGACTTAACCTCTTTGTGGGAGGAGCCAGAATATCACAGCTACATTGTTCAGTCTACCACACATGTGCTTCAACCCTGTGAGGTGTCTTTATTTTTTAACAACCCTGATACTGTCTGAGCACAGAGTAAAAGATAAACCTCGAATTAGCATTTAAATTAGTGTCGACATGTACAATTTCTTTTTTCTGTTCTTCAGAATAGATATTACCTGTTTTGAAGAAAAAGAGAAAGGATATAACATCTTCACAAAAAGATAAGTTTCATTTCAGAATGTGGCAGGAAAAATACCCAAGAGTTTACATTTTCGAAAGCACAAATTGAAGGCATAATATCAAGAAAATAAGAAGGTGGTATAGGAGGCAATGGTATCTTCCCAGATAGAATTCTCAATTGCAAATAATAGAAACTGAAGCAAAAAGGGAATTTATTGGAGGAACAGTAGCTCACAGAATCAATGAAAATTTGAGTAAATTAAGCCTGAAAATCAGACGAATCAAGAAATGGTACGTCACCAAAATCACAACAGAACTGTACTTAAGACCCAGCGGGCGTCCTAACCACATCGCTAGATTCTGAGGGCCCCGCCTCAAAAAAAGGGGGAGGCAGGGCCTAAAAATAACCAGTGATGATTAGAATTTGCTTCAATATAAATATTATACTGCAGTTACATTTGATTATTTGCCAATTGTTATTTCACCTTATCTTTAGATAGTAAATTACATACACACATATATACCAGTATATTTACATTATATATGTATATATCATATAATATATTAATGTATATATACATACACACATATACACATATAATACATGCTATATTTATATGTATATATAATGTAACATGGTACATATCGGTATGATACATTATATATTATATAATGTATATTACATGTTACATGATACATGATACATATGCACTAAAATAACATGATACATTATATATACATGTATATATGATATTTATTATGATTTATAACTAATGATATATTAGTGTGCGTAGAAAGAAACAGACTGTATATATTACTTAATCTATAAACATTTTAACATTGTTCAGTAGGCTGATTAAAAATGTAAAGCTAAGCAAGTATAGCTAAAAATCTTAACCTATTTGCATTTTTACAGCAAAATATGATTTTATGTTCAACTATGAAAGAGGGATCAGTTATGCTATTCATTGAACTCAAATTTTGTATCTCAACAAGTAAAGGGAAAACATCAAATTAAGTTTCTCGTAAGTATTTTATATAATAAATATGCATATTAAATTTCACAGGGCCTTTAGGGTATCTTTATTCTAGTCTATCATATGGCACTCATTCCAATAAAAAGCTATTGAAAATTCAGATCAGGAAATGAAAGTTTTTAAAAGTAACACATCAATCTGGGGTAATTCTTTCATGCATGATCTTGTGAAATAGATTTGTTATACTTTAGAGTAAAAAAGAATTCAAATTAATGCATAATATCAAGTAGCTAAAACTCTTAGTTGTTAAATGTATGCTCTAAAAATATTATCATAATACAATCCTGAATAACAATAGTAACGACAGCTATATTAAGGGTTATTATTTACTGTGAGGCTACAAGGTGCCAGCCTTTTGCCACCTGGGCATAGCTAAATACACAATATTGAACATAGGGGAATCACCTAGCTCAATATCGCACAGCTAAGTTACAGAGGTTCAAGAGTTCAAGCCCCACATGACAGTATGGCTTATTTTCCAGCCTTCAGTGCTTTCTTGCTGAGGAAATCAATCTCAAATCAGATTTGGGTATCAAGGAAAAGCACAGGTTTGCAGGCTAAAGGAAAAGCTCCACGAAGTACAATTTATTTGATTTAATGTTGTTTAATTCTTAAATTCATAAAGCAACTGAAATTTTATCTTGTAAATTCTACCCTATGAGAGTATTAATACAATGATTGGCTTAAAAGATATTCTGGCCAGGCGCGATGACTCACATCTGTAATCCCAGCACTTTGGGAGGCTGAGGTAGGCCCATCACAAGGTCAGGAGTTCGAGATCAGCCTGGCCAACATGGTGAAACCCCATCTCTATTAAAAATACAAAAAATTAGCCAGGCATGGTTGCACACGCCTGTGATCCAAGCTACTCTGGAGGCTGAGAAAGGACAATTACTTGAACCCAGGAGGAGGAGTTTGTAAAGAATGGAGATCACACCACTGCACTCCAGCCTGGGCAACACGGCAAGACTCCATCTCAAAAAAAAAAAAAAAAAAGAAAGAAAAGAAATTTATGATTTTCCTCTGCTGAAACTAGGTACTAAAACTTCATAAAATTTTAGAAACTTCAACTTCGGATAGAAACAATACCCAACTTTCTGAAACTCTGACAGAACTTGGAATTACATTTCATTTCATTCATTCTTTCTTTCCTCCCATCTTCATTAATTTAACAAATGCTTCTTGAATGACTGCCATGTGTAACCGCATTGCTAGTCTTTTGAAAAATGTGTGTGATGTCAGTGATAGCAGAAAGCAGCAAAAATCTAAAGTTCACTTTCAGTCTAGACCACACAAGCAATTCCCTCAATGATTAAAGTGATTTAATCCCCCATTAAATACAGAATTTATTTTTGTCTAATGTTTAATTTTTTAATCTTTTAAATTTGTGTAATAAAGTTGAGCAATACCATTATTTATGAGATTTGAATGATCCATGTGTTCTCAAAATCATTGTCACTCTGCAGTACTCTGGAGTTATAACTAATTATGATTTTTAGCCAGGAGGCAAAGCATGAAGGAAATTGTGGCTTTCATTTAGGGTTAGAAAGCAAATTAATAGATCATCTTTAAAAATAAGAAATAAACCAGCTGATACCCTTCTACAGTCAAGAACCTATAAATTCAGTTTGCTAACACCTGTCAATAATATCAAAGTAGAAATTTGTAATTACTATATGAACTATTGGCCAGGGAAACCAAGGATATACTTTGTTTCAGGAAAATAAGCCTCAATTAAAAATAAATTATGGTTATTTAAAACCTATACTGTATTAAATCTTTGGTGAAAAAAAGTTCTTGTTGAATTGGGCAGAATAGGACAAGTGTTTAAGTGCATTACTATCTTTTTCTCTAACCAACCACACTCACAACCTCATGAAAATATAAGGGCCATTACAACAATAAATACTAGGATTCCTAGGAAAGAATGACAGCACCTTCAGATTATATGGCATATTTGTTATGGTCTATACTTTCTTGTTTCTTGGTTTTAAAGGACACAAGTTACATATACAAATTTTGTTTAGGAAAATTATTTAACCAAAAGGGCCAACTGTGTAGCAATTTGTATCTCTTCACCTAAAGTAAACCATCTGGGTGTGTGCTCAGTGAGTTTCCTCAAGTTCTTGGACCAAATCTTCAAATCTAAAGTCAGTTCTGAAGGCATAAATACTGATTTACATCTGTGGCTTCGGACTCATTAAAGCTCCAGAATTTAAATATATAAGAACTAAATAAATTAGCTCTTGATATTTGGATCTAAACATTTGAATAGTTCGCTAAGAACCTCATTAGAATTCTACCAGGACTTCCTCAGCCCTTGGGTTTTCCATCTTGTTCCAGGCAATTACTAGTACCTCCTACCAGGTATCAAAAGATGATCTAGCTGTTCCACTGTGAAGACAAAATTAGACACAGCTGAGCTCCATGAATACGACAGGAGATACGCAGAGCTACCTAAAGGAAGGTCGAGGGTAACATGGATGGCCTAAAGGTATAATATGGTATTCACAAGAAATAACTATGAAACTAGGCTTTCCTGATGTCTCTTCCATTTTATGACTGTTTCAAGTAGTCATATCACCCTAAATCCTTTCTATAACATGAGTGAGAGACAGCCTGGGTGGTCAAAGAGCAAAACAGTCGGGGCCTGGTGGCTCACACTTGTAATCCCAGAACTTTGGGAGGCGGAGGCGGGCGGATCACGAGGTCTGGAGTTAGAGACAAACCTGGCCAACACAGTGAAATGTCATCTGTACTAAAAATACAAAAATTAGCTGGGCGTGGTAGCAGGTGCCTGTAATCCCAGCTAGTTGGAGGGTTGAGGTAGGAGAATCACTTAAATCTGGGAGGTGGAGGTTGCAGTGAGCCGAGATCACGCCACTGCCCTCCAACCTGAGTGACAGAGCTAGTCTCCATCTCAAAAGAAAGAAAGAAAGAAAGAAAGAAAAAAAAAAAAAAAAAAAAAAAAAAAAAAAAAAAAACTTGGCCAGGCATGATGGCTCATGCCTGTAATCCCAGCACTTTTGGAGGCTGAGGCAGGTGGCTCATGAGGTCAGGAGTTCCAGACCAGCCTGAACAACATGGTAAAACCCCATCTCTACTAAAAAATACAAAAATGAGCTGGGTAGGTATGGTGGCATGCACCTGTAGTTCCAGCTACTCAGGAGGCTGAGGCAGGAGAATCACTTGAATGTGGGAGGCAGAGGTTGTAGTGAGCTGAGATTGCAACCACTGCACTTCCGGCTGGCCAACAAAGTGAGATTTCCTCTAAGGAAAGAGAGAAAAAGAAAGAGACAGACAGAGAGAGAAAGAGGGAGGGAGGGAGGGAGGGAGGGAGAGAGAGAGAGAGAGAGAAAGAGAGAGAGAGAGCGCGCACAAGCAAGTGAGCAAAACAGTAGGTCAGAAATCGAAGTTCTGTTGACATTTCTAAATTGTAGGAACTGTTGATATCATTTAGAGATGACGGAATTAACAATCTAGGCCAAGACACAAACCCATGTCTGGCTGACCCAAAGTCCTTCTTAACCTGTCATACTCTGCCTCAGTTGTAATTCATTCCCAGAAATAATACTTGCATATCATAGGAATTCTAATCAAAACTCAAATTGAAATGTACATTCTGGAGGTTTCTAAACATTTTTTTTCCTTTTGAATCTCTATTGTCAGCAGAAATAACAAACTTTCTCCCTTCCCCTACTCCCTAAGTGTCCCCAGTCAGATCTGTTTTATTTCTTAAAACAGAGTTTCACTCTGTCACCCAGGCTGGTGTGCAGTGGCATGATCTTGGTTCACTGCAACCTCCACCTCCAAAGTTCAGGTGATTGTCCCACCTCAGTCTCAGAGTAGCTGGGACTACAGGCGTGTGCCACCACATCTGACTAACTTCTGTATTTTTAGTAAAGATGGAATTTCACCATGTTGGCCAGGCTGGTCTCGAACCCCTGACCTCAAGTGATCTGCCCGCCTCAGCCTCCCAAAGTTCTGGGATTACAGGCGTAAGCCTCCACACCAGGACTGGATTCATTTTAAAGAGAATGGAATAGAATATACACCAGGCATCCAACAATGACTCATAGTTTGCTTCATGTTTAGTCATCTGCAATTATATATAATCTTTGCAACAACCCAGCAAGGTAGAGCAAGTGTGTATGTCCTTTCACTTCACTGGCAAAGAGCTATTGTTAGCAAATGTGAAGTCATCAAAGGACACAAGATTAATAAATTTCGGTTCAGGACCAAGTCTTTACATCTGTCACTGTTGGAATCATACTAATCACCTGAATCCATACGCTAATTCTGCATCTAGGCTTTCTGACAAGTACCATGCAATGGTTTGTGAAACTGCTACTCTGCCTCCCTCACCTCACAAGGAAAATCATGCTCAACCATTGTGATTACACAACTGAAAACAAACACATGGAAATTTATAGAAACTGACCTACCCCACCTCTGGCTTTTTGGCAACATACTTGAAAAGCAGAATACAGACACATGGAGCATTTTTCACAGTACCATCATTTATCTAACCTGACATCTCTTTTATTTTTTCAGTAAGCAAGAGTGACTATCTATATAAAAAAATCAAGCCAATTCATTCAACAATACTTTAAAATGTTCTTTTCATTTTCACTTATTGTACTTCTAAAGGGTTTACCCATTAAGGTAGTTTCATTTCTTTCATTCTGATTTAAAATAATTAGAGATGTTTTTTCCTCTTGTTCCAGAAATTCAGCCACTCCTGATGCTCTTGTTGTCCATGTTAAGATCAGAAAAACAGTATTCCAATATTAAAATGTGATATAAACAACTGAATAACAATTTCACAACCCAAGATCCTTGGTCAAAATATCCAAGCAAAGGATGAATCTAAATGTAATATTTTGCCATCACTAACCATTGCCTAAACAACAATATCTCCGATAGAAATCTTTGTGAAGAGCCTAAATGTCCATCAATCAACAAGTGAATGAAGAAAATGTGGTATACATATATATATATATATATCACAGAATACTAGTCAGCCGTAAAAAGGAACAAAATAATGGCATTTTCAGCAATCTGGATAAACTTAGAGACCATTATTGTAAATAAAGTAACTCAGGAATGGAAAGCCAAACATCGTATGTTCTCACACGTAAGTGGGAGCTAAGTTATGAGGACACAAAAGCATAAGAATGTTACAATGGACTTTGAGGTCTTAGTGAAAAGGTTGGGAGGCGGGTGAGGGATAAAAGACTACATATTGGATACAACGTATACTTCTTGTGTGATGGGTGCACTAAAATCTCAGAAATCACCACCAAAGAATTTATTCATGTAACCAAACACAACCTGTTCCCCAAAACCTACTTAAATAAAATAATAATTTTAAAAGAAAAGAAACTTTCTGAAATATCTTGTAAGCCAGATACTTTATGTATAGATTTGAATTGATAGTAGGAATGATCAATACCTTTTAGAAATGAGAGAAATTAACAAGAACTTGAGCAGGATCACAGAGTGAACAAAAAGCTAAGCTAAGACATAAACCTGGCTGGGTGGGTATCTCACGCCTGTAATCCCAGGACTTTGGGAGGCCAAGGTAGGCAGATCACCTGAGGTCAGGAGTTCAAGACCAACCTGGCCAACATGGTAAAACCCTGTCTCCACAAAAATACAAAAATTAGCTGGGCATGATGGTGGGTACCTGTAATTCCAGCTACTCAGGAGGCTGTGGGGAGATAATTGCTTGAACCCAGGAGGCCGAAGTTGCAGTGAGCTGAGATCGTGTCACTGCACTCCAGTCTGCATGACAGAATGAGACTGTCTCAAAAAAAAAAAAAAAAAAAAAGAAGACACAAACCTATGTGTGCTTGAACCCCAAAACCCTCTATCCTGTTACATTCTGTCTCAGTATCTTTCTGGAAGTTTGCATTCTTTCCAAATCTTAGAAATAATATTTGTTTTGTATAAGTGTTTTAATCAAAATTCAAATGTAAATCTATATTCTAAAAGTTCCTAAACAGTCTTTTGCCTTTTATCTCTATTGTCACTGGGATAACAAAATCTACAGTGATAGGATTTTTATTTGGCTTCTCAATTACACCAGTGTCAGGTGTTGAGTATACAAACCCCCTGATGCAACTGCAGTTTCATTATGCACATCTTTATCAGGTTCAGCTCAAATAGAATATACCTGATTGATGTCAAACAAGATCTTGACTTTGTAAATTTAACTGCATGGCAAATAGCGCACTGATTCTTCACACAAATATCACAGGCAACTTAAAACCAAAATTGGTCTGGTTTAGAAGGCTAAAATGATATTTTTAAATAGAGAAATATGGTATTCACATATATCACATGGTTAATATAGCAAGTGATAAAAAACTGAGTGCAAAGGAAAAGGAGAATACATGAATGGCCAAAACCTCTTAAGGCCTACCATGTGGAAAATCATTTTGAAAAATATGTATGATTTAGCTGAAATATTACATATAATAGAGCCGGTCCTTCCAGATCAATAATCTCATTTTCCATCAAAGGAAATATCCAAAAATAACAATAAAATGATGTAAAAATAAGTGAAATAACTGTAATTTTGCAGCTAAATTGCATAATTTCCAAACAATTCAAACTGATTCATTTATTCTACTTTATATGTTAAATAGATTTTGCCTCAAAATCAGTTTTTCTTTTTTAATAAAATGCAAAACATAAAATATTTCTCATCTTATTGGTTTATCTTTAGACTTATCACATATGAAATAAGAAAAATTTTGTGGCCATAATTAATTTTAGAAATTATGACCAATTATAGTAGCTATCTAATCCTAGCCTTAAACAGCACTTCTTTTCATCATCCTACATCTCTTGAAAATTGATAGAATTTTCTATATCCAATGGTAGTAAACAGGCAGTTGATCACCTTAAGATTGTTTCATAGTAATTACATAGAGTTGGAGCCACAAAGTACAGTACACAATCTATAAATTCAGAAAGCCAAAGTCAAATAACATGTTCTCCAACTTAAAATTCAAATGTATGTGGAAGAGTTTCATTTTAACAGTTATATGTAGAAGGAAAGGCATGAGTTAAAGATACTCTAGATGGAAATAAAAAAATAACATGAATTAAATCCACGTTATCTGCAATTGCATAGTTTTTACTTCAATTTTTATCACCCACCACTGAAAAAACATCTATGCTTCAGTCAAATTGGACAGTTTACTTTCTTCTTAAAAATGACTCAAAATTTTAAGCATTCTGCTTCACTGAAAATTGTGCATATCAGAGACTAGCTTTCTTATGAAGTCTTTCCTCACCCAACTAGGGTCTTCCCTTCCTTTGCAACACTCATAGAACTTTTTTTTTTTATAATATATATAATTGTTTCTTTTTTTTATTGCATTTTCGGTTTTGGGGTACATGTGATGAACATGCAAGATTGTTGCATAGGTACACACATGGCAGTGTGGTTTGCTGCCTTCCGTCCCCTCACCGGTACCTGTCATTTCCCCCCATGCTATCTCTTCCCACCTCCCCACCCCCCCCGCCCCTCCCCAATTTCCCCCCAACGGACCCCAGTGTGTAGTGCTCCCCTCCCTGTGTCCATGTGTTCTCATTGTTCAACACCCGCCTATGAACACTCATAGAACTTTACAAGAATGAAACACGATTCAGTAGACTCATCTCAAGTCCTGCCCTCTGTATAAAACCCTTCCAGACTTCTTTGTGACCTTTCTTAAATGCCCAGATAATATTAATCATCTCTCCATTTTATCTTAACTATAGCCCACATAATGTCTATTATAATATGTTTAAAACCTCCAGCATATAATTGTTTATCTACCACTCTGTCCCAAGAGAGTGACACTATTTGTAGACAGGATTATATTTGATTCACTGCCAACCTCCAAAAATTTCACACACATTAAAAAACCAGTTAGCAAAAGTTGAATGAATGAACATGGCTCTTGTCTTTAAAATCTATTATTCAAATTAGGTGACAAGAAATAAGCACATCTACAGTAAAGTTTAAAATAGATTTATTTCATGAAAATTCAATTCTAAAAAAAGTCCAAGTTAACAATGAAACTGGTTGTCATGCCAGTTCACGACTCCCTGCAAAATGAATTTTTGGATTAAAGACTTAAATGTAAAATCCAAAACTATAAAAGCCCTGGAAAACAACCCAGGTAGCACCATCCTGAACATAGCAAAGGGCAAAGATTTCATTACAAAGAAACAAAAAGCAATCACAACAAAAGCAAAGTTGACAAGTAAAATCTAAGTAAGCTTAAGAGATTCTACACAGAAAAAGAAACTATCAACAGAGTCAACAGACAACCTACAGAATGGGAGAAAATATTTGCACACTATGCATCTGACAAAGGTCTAATATCCAGCCTCTATCAGGAACTTATATTTATAAGAGAAGACCAACAACCCACTAAAAAGTGGACAAAGGCCATGAACAGACACAAAGGAAGACATACATGAGGCCAACAATCATATGAAAAAAGAAATACCATCTCATACAAGTGAGAATGGCTATTAATAAAAAGTCAAAAAATAACAGATGCTGGTGACATTGTGGAAAAAAGGGAAGGCTTATACACTGTTGGTGGGAATGTAAATTAGTTTAAGCATTGTGAAAAGCAGTATGGCAATTACTCAAAGAGCTAAAAGCAGAACTACCATTCACCTCAGCAATCCCATAATTCATCATTCTACCATAAAGACGTGTACACGAATGTTCACTGCAGTACTATTCACAATAGAAAAGACATGAAATCAACCTAAATGCCCATCGATGACAGATTAGATGGAACACTATGCAGTCATACAAAAGAATAAAATTGTGTCATTTGTGGGAACATGGGTGAAGCTGGAGGCTATTACCCTCAGCAAACTAATGCAGGAACAGAAAACCAAATACTGCCTATTCTTACTGGTGTCTACCTGAGAATGGAGGGTGGGAAAAAAGAGAGGAGCAGGAAAAAATCACTATTAAGTGCTGGGCTGAATACCTGGGTGCTGAAATAATCTGTACAATAAACCCCCATGACATGAGTTTACCTATGTAACAAACCTTTGTATGTACCCCTGAACCTAAAATAAAAGTTTAAAAAGTGCCATCCTAGTTTACGGCCAGGGTGGTCAAGAAAGGCTTTGCAGAAGATGTGAGAATGAGCTCCATATTACAGGCTGAGTTTGTTGTGAGCAGTACAAAGGGGTTTCTGGGAAGGGCACCATCAAGAACTTCAGCATTTCTTGAGAGCACTGACTGATCCAATTAGGCTGCAGCAGAGGGTCATTTTAAGAAGAAAAATAAAGATAGGAAGGTAGGCTGCTTTTACTTTGGGGGAGTTTTTTAAAAAGAATTTTTTTCCATTATAGGAGTCATCTAAGATTTTATTCATAATGGCATAATTAGAGGGGTACTTAGAAAGGTGAATTTGACCTTAGCATGCAAAAGGGAGAAGAATTGGAATAAAAGGTAGGATGGAGGATAGGAACTAAAAATTTGCTGTAATAAGACAAATATTATCTAATAAGGATCTAGTAAAATAGCTTGCAGAAAAAAAAGGAAAGAGTAAATGCAAGAGATATTGTCAAGAAATAACTATCAGCAACTACAAGATGAGGGATACGGAGCTTGAGAAGGCACACAGAATGAAAAGTCAGCTGTTAGGTTCCAGGCCTTTGCAAAGTGAGAGTTCTGGAGTCACTGAAATGTAAGAGAAGACAACAGGGTAAATGAGATTTATGAGCAGAAAAAGCTGTTTTTTTCCAGACAAACTAAGTTTGAGTTGACAGCAGGCTAATCAAGCAGAAATACTAGGCAAGCAATTAGAAAACTGGACCTTTGAGAGAAGACTAGGCTAGATATTTAGTGGGATTTATTTTCTGGAATGAAGGTTGAAGCCCTGCGAATAGATGAAGCGTGCCAAAAAGCATCAAGAAAAATTAGAAAGTTAGACATGAAACTGATGAAGTATCTGTTTAAGGCACAGGAGGGCAGAAAGGATCTGGTGAAAGAGGCAGAAGAATAGTAAGAGAAACAACAGAAGGATGAAAAGAGTAGGATCATAGAAATCAGGATATAAAAGAGTGGGCAGAGAAGTGGAGCAGACAGCTCAGTGGTGCCCACAGGACAAGGAGATTTAGCACAATGTCATTTTTGCACCTAAAGCTGGGAGGTCAGGAATCCTAGAGAAGGCAGGTGACAGAAGCAATCATAAGGAATTTGGAAAAGAAGTGTTGTTGAAAAAGTAGAAGAGGCTTTCTCCATTATTCAAAAAGAAAATTTGGAAGTGAAAAGAAGCAGCTAGAAAGAACAGTCAGATTTAAATGAGGAGCTTAAGAAATGAGAGCATTTTTATATAAGAAGAGAAAGAAGAAAATGAAGGAGAGTCAAAAAAATCTAGATAAGTTTTAAAAAGTTTGACATTGAAAACATACTTGTTATAAGAGAAATGTGTTTAGTAATTTCTCAATTTTAATATGAATTTCTCAAAACTCTGTAATTCTTAAGGAATATGGACTGGTGAATATCTTGCATTTCCTTTGTTTGCTTAGTCTGCTTTCAGATTTCTCCAAAATCTTAGAAACACTGGACATAAATTTCCTACTCTCTATTAGGTAGCTTTATGTCTACTAAATATTATTTTCCTCTGTTTAAAATAGGGTAATAACACAGCAAATAAAACACCTTGGAAAACAGATACAGTGAGAAATAATTCCTTTCAAGGCCAAAGACAGTTCCCTGAAGAATGTGTAAGAAGATCAAAGACAGTAATCCCCAGGGTTTGCTGGAAAAGGTTGAGGGAAAGGTTCATCAGAACCAGGCTAGTGATGCCACTGGTTATTCCCAATATTGGTATGGCATATTATACCAAAAATCCTTTATCTTCAATGACAGGTATAGTTTAAGACATGATGTCTGACTAACCCATCCAAATAATTTGCTTGTCATCTATCCTAATGACTGTTTTATATTTAATTACTATCAGTTCCCACCTCACAGAGTGTTTTCCAGTAATGCGTTTATAAATCAGTTGTCAGAAACTCAGAATGTATTTTTCCCCAAAGATAATATTACAAAAGTAGTGATTCTCTTCACAAAGTAACTTACAAAAGCCAATTTATTCCATAGCATATCTGAAACAAGATACATTGTCAGTGATAATTATCTCATTGAAAGCCCTAGAAAATTACATAAGATAGGAATTATTAGTTTATTAGCAATGTGTGAATTGATGCATTAGCAAGATCAAGTGACTTACTCAAGGTCCCACGCAGCTATAATAGTATATGCTATTATATGAAACCTTGGGCAAGTTACTTGACTTCTAATGCTTCAGTTGGTTCACAAAATGCAAGATACTAATCATTCATATATATATATATATATATCTCCTTAGATATATATCCCTAAATATTTATATATCCCTATATATATCCCTATATGTCTCCCTATATACATATATATATAGAGAGAGAGAGAATTGTTCCTAATACTACCTAAAGGATTTAACATTTTTTTCCCATAAATTATTGCATTTGTTCTGAAAAAAAAAATGAGTTCTTTAGAGTGATGTGGTAGAGATCAAAGGAATCCTAGACTTGGAGTTCTAAGATACTACTTCAGCTCTTCAAGTTCTCACCTTCATAGTCACTTGTGACTTTGCATCACCAATATCTGTAGTTTCTCCATCTGAAAATAAGTGATTTAGATTAAAAGATTTCTAAATCACATTTTAGAAAATTAAATGATGAATTTGTGTTACATTATCTTACGCACCTAGCCAAACTTTCAGGGAATATAAAATCATTGTTTGTAAAACATTGAACGTTCTTTCACTTTCATAATGAATGTAGTTAGAAGAGAATTCTCTTGTAAGAGACTTCTGAGACTATTTGAAAAGACTTAAAAATTAAGGTCTCTGGAATCAAAAAGACCCTTGCTCAATCTTCACGTTTTATTCTCATAATCTCTTCTTTCATTTATTTTTATGGTCAGACACAGGAGCAGCAAAGTTAAATGTCAGCCTAATAGTAAAAAAAAAAAAAAAAAGTTGTGACTTTCAGCTTGTGTTAAATATCTATCTTAAGTATAAAAAGAAAGAATGAATGAGAAAAGAAGCCAGTATTTAGTTCTTTTTGTGGGCTAGACATTTTGTATAAGTTAAATAACAATTCTGTAAGTGAGAAGGCTCAACTTTAAAAGATCTAATTAAATTGCTCAAGGCCACACAGATATCAACAGACAAAACATAAGGAAAACTCACATACATCAAGTTTGTCTTATCCTTGACATCCACAAACAAGAGACACCAGTAGCTGCCTTTTAAAAAAAAAAATCCTTTTGTTTTTTAATACTCTATGGTAGGCTATACTTTCCCCAGCCCCAAGAAGCAATTACACCTTGTTCTTAGCTAATTATGGTGGTTTCTCCAACTATGCAAAGTCATGAGGTTATGAGCATATGATTTAATTTTGAGCAATTACATTTTAGGAGATGGCAGCTGTATAGTTTCTGGAAGGGATTCACTCATAATTTTTTAAAAAATCATTTCTCTTCTTTCCCATTGGCTACTGTGTTTTGAAAACCCAGTGCTTCTTATCTGTTATGTTAGGACTAAGAGGACAAGTCTTGAAATCAAAAAATAAAAGGACAACATGTAAAGGATTTCTATTCAGAAAGGTAGAAAGAATTAGAATCCTGCCATTATTAAGCTGCAAAATTAACTGTGGAACTGAACAAACTCTGAGTGTTTCTGTGGGATAAATCTCATTTGCTATAGCCAGTTTTAGATGGGATTTACTGTTGTCTTCAGCCCAAAACACTGTAGCTGATTCTATATGTATTACATGAAGTCTTTCATGGCTCTCTCTCCTCCCAATACATCATCCCATAAGCATTCTCTGTGATTTCTCTTCTTCAGTTTCCATAATATTGCTCCTTCCCAAATTTCCCACTGCGTGTCCTTTATAACCCTACTCCATAACAACTTCCCTACAGTCACAGTTTGTTCATCTGACTTACCTTTTGCCTCTGTGCTTTACTTGCAACCTGACTCTGGCTGTCTTCAGATGAATTACCTCCCAACAGTTGACTTTGTAATCAATCACTTTGACTCACTGTCCTCTAGACCCCAAGTCCTTCCATCTTTCTGCATGACTTAAATACCTATGCAATGTATGAACAATCCAAATACTGTACTCCCTTATCAACTTGTATTGCTCATCTCTAGTGCACTTTATCACCAGTCCCTTGCAGACATCCACACCAGTGCCCATGCTCAGCTGCACCTCCTCTAGCTCTTAAAATCTAAACTTAAGCCATTTGCTCTCTGACAGAAATCTCCTATTGGCTACTTCTTACCCCATCACTCCCACTAAACCTTTCCTTAATTTATATTCACCCAGTTTAGAACCTAACATCCAGCATTTCAGTATCTTCACCTCTTTTATTCCCTCAGTCTTTCATTGCCTTTGCTTAGAAATATTGCATCAACCCAACTGTCCAGATTCTCCCCTGCAACATGCAGGCTTGTGAAAATTTCTATTAAGAATCCCAGAACCCATAGATTTCAACAGACAGAATATAATGCCGACTCACATACTTCAAGTTGTCTTATCCTTGGCCACCACGACAGATACTACTGGTTGCCTAAAAAAAGTTCATTGCTTTTCTTGCTCTAGGGTAGGGTTCAATTCACAATTAAATTAGACTCCTTTATCTTTCCCAACATGCTTTCTGTGTTTTTAGGCTATTATTTTTCTCATTGTCCATGCAACTATTTCACATTACCTGAAAACTCCCACAAACTTCCCACATATCCTTAACTATCTATCCAACCTACCACCTCTTCATTCTGAGCTTTTAAAGACCTGCCTCCAACATAACAGTACAAAGAGGTCTCAAATAGAAATCCCTCCTGTGTCTTGCCACACTGACTTACTTACTAACCCTCACCTCTACTCTTCCTTTCTTTCTTTTCACTGGAAAACAATACCATACCTTGTTCTGTGTAATAATCTCTATACTAGTTCTCTAGATCCTATTATCTCCCACCTATGAAAGAGACTGGTTCTAGCAATTTTCGCCCAATATTCTTAAATCTTCAACCTCTCCCTTTCTAATAACTACTGTTCATCAGCTTCACCAAACTATTTAGTAGGATGAATTATATAGGCATCCAGATTCCATTTTGTAAATAACTAGAAACTTTCATCATTTTATGGAGGTATCTTTGATTAGGGTTCACTTTTGGAATAAGGTTTCTAGTGATATGATAATTCAAAGTTAAACTTGAACACTGAGCAAAAGTCAGACTGATTAAAAAAGGGAACAAATGAAATGTTATCAGATGAGGTTTTGAGGGTCTACATTGGTCAAGTTGCTCATAATAATCCCATGTTCATGCAAAAAGGCTTTCAGGTTTCTCCTACACTGACTGTGGAATCTCAAGAAATGACTTCACGGATGCCTTAAATAACAGTATGTTCAAAATTAGTTCTAGGTTCATGTTCTCAAGGGGCTCCTTAAATCTCTCAAGGCCCATTTCTCTTAATTAGAGTTATTCTTATAATGATTTAGCTACTCTATCCTACACCAACACTGGCTAACCCATTTCAAGAAGAAAATATTTTGTACAGAAATATAATATGAGGAAAATCCTTTTGAAGCCACATATTGGTGGATTCATCCTATTTGATCATTTTAATTTTGGTCAGCCCAACACTTTTTTAAAAAGATCCTAGGAGTTTTGATTCTTATGTTATTTCTTTCAAAGAGTCTTGCAGAGTGGTTGAGGATTATTGGGTTCCTTTTAAAAATCAAACTTGGGGAATAATTTCATTGATAGTATCTTTTGAATTTAACTTGCCACTGTCTCACTATTTCAGTATCTTTTCTATAGACTGAGAGCCTTGGCTAAAGCTGTAATAATATGCTATTTGTCAATGATTCTGAATACAGAGGCGTCATTAGGAAGACCTGATGGACTTAGAGATAAAAGAATTAAACTGTTTTGGCATCTTAGGTAATAGGCTTAGGAAGTCCACAGAGGTAAAGCAGAATTTTGACTGATAAATCTACTGAACTGATAAACATGACTATTTTAGACATGGTTTCTCAAGGTACTAAAGAAACACCCACAGCTGGAAATGGGAAAATATTGCAATATACTAAAATGACTTCAACATCATTACTTTAAAAAATACACAGTGTTAACTGTCTTTGGAGTAATGAATATAACTGATGACAGAACTGCTGAAATGAAAAACATGACAACTCGGTTTAGATATTTGCCTCTTAATCTTTCTGCTTAACATAATAAAACTTAAAATTCTAATGAATGAAAAATTGTAAAATTAACAATTTAAATGCACAAAAGCATTTAATATGAGGTTTTCACTCTTGAGAGGCAACATAAAGGGGAAGGTTGGAAAACAGACTCTGCCAGACAAGCATAATTAGATACTAAATGCATTTTTAAATAATTTCCTTATTTTTGGAGATAAATTCATATAAAGTGTAAGGAAAAATAAAGTTCAATAGTTCTTAAGGTGTAAATCATATAATTGCAAAAAGAGTGATCCTACCCCTGAAATTATTTGTTAAGTATCTTCTAGGAGTTTTGATTTTTATAAAAAGTAACGACCAACAGGAGTAAAATATACACAAAAGATTTTTTTCCCTTTGGGTAATTACATAGAAAAATAATTTACATAAATGTATTGTAGAAAACAATTCAGTGTTTCTGCATGTGAAACATTAAAGAACCAAATAAAAAAGATTTATATTTGAGGAAAAAAATTATTTTCTACTATAAGCTTTTCAATATCAATAATTATATTAAATATAAAAACCTCTCTAGTACCTATTTGCTATGCATGATCAGTCTACAACAACAAAAGACACAAATCCTAATTGCTTTTATAAGATATCTAAAGTGCCATATGTCTACATAGCTTTATAAATTTAATGGAATATAGAAATTTCCCTACATTCGAAAATAAATAAGTTTCATTGGATTATAGTAGCAAAAAAGTGGAAAGACATTCAACATATACCTCATTAACTTCTCCTTCTACAAGATATAATACTGTTTTATGTCTTGAGAAGATGGTAATTTAAAATTTTTGGAATACTCCTTAATAAAAGGAGGATAACATGTTCTGATTTTCCCATAGGGCAATATTTCTCTTTTAAAAACTGACATTTCTAAGCTTTGCAGCTATGAATAGTTATTAACAACAACACATTATACTTGTTTTGGGATTCAGTGGTACTCTTTGACCTTGCAGAATACAAATAATTTTAAACTTGCCTAAGTTATTGTTTTATTTTAAAATGCATTCCTGTTTAATTTCATTAACTTATAAAAGCTTTTGTATATTCATTTTAGCCTTTCATAATTTTTATTCTAGTATAATGAAATGCTATCTGATGATCAGCCATGTAAAAACACATCAATTTTTATATAATAATGAGTTAGGCACCAAAAGTGGCATTGAAATATTTCTAATAGAATAACCCATAATATAAAATTATTTCCCTCTTTTTTTTAACAATTACAAAGTACTGCAATGATAAATAAGAACAAAGTTTGATTTTTGGTTTATTTTAAAGGAACATGCAAAATAGCCTGAAAAGCATACAAATATATGTATTATTTAAATCATTTTAAACAGTGTTTTACTTTACAGGAATTTCTAAAATCCCAACACTACTGCTTTTATTTAATGTTCTGAAAATTCACACTCACTGAGGTTTATTTGACTGTTTTAATTTTAACTCATCCAACTTTAATGTGTCTATGCATATAAATCACTTATATAATATCTAGTATACAGCTAATCAAAGTTAGACTTGAAATCTGAAACCTCTGCACTGTTTCTAATTGCTTCTTAGGTTTTGTCAGAATATTTTGTCATGCTAGACATGCACATCTTCCTGTGCAATCTCAGGCAGTTCCCTGAATAGTGGGGAGCTCACGTTACAATCTGTCTTCCTAAGGGAGGCATATTCCTTATAGGTCATATTTAAGAAACCTCAGACTCAAATTTTGAACACTTTGACTTAACTTCCTCTTTCAAAAATAATTGCCTACCTAGGCTGCTGATGGAGCAATTTTAAGAGTATAATTTGGCAACTGGTTATTTGAGATGTTACTAGAGCAAATGAAAACAGCAAACTCAATAAGAAATGAAGAGCAGGTGTTCTTTCACTTAGAAAGAAAAGCAAAGTTTCAGATAATGAGACTATGATGAAAACTAGTGGAGGATACTATGTATAACACACAGTGTTAAGGTTGATATTCTTCCCACACACTCATCTGCATGCTTCTTTAATCAAATGAGCATGATAGTTTGCATCTTTTAACATTTAATCTTGAAATGACTCCCTCTTTTCATCTTTTAAGTAATGACAATGTAGATTGCTGAATATGTAAAACAGTACAAGAAATTAGTTTACATGCCTCTTAGTTAACTGAAGTAAACTGTAGCATCTTGTGGCATTAAACTAGATGTATCACAGTTACAATTAAGATAATTATTGCTCTTTGAGATAGTAATACGAATATTTCACATTTGTACAGTATTTTTTACTTTAAAAAATTAGGTCTAGTAGGCTGCCTCTAAAATGTTTTTCCTAAAATGCACTGCATTAGGTATATGCAAGAAGAAACAAAATTTCAGAAAATTCCATTATCTGAATATAATATAAACAATCAAAATCTTGTTGAATGTGGTATTTTTACAAGTACTGCTTTATTTGCTTCAGGGGAAGTCTCAATTTTAGATTTCTGTCTGGAGCATGCATGCACCTACATCTATCTATCTAGCAATGCCTATATGTGTTTATGGTTGCATTTGCCACTTAAAGGTTAGCTCAGGATGATCAGGGCCAGCTGGATGTGAGACTGGTTTTTGGTTGCTATAGGTTATTTTTAGCAAAAGGGAAGCAGTACATGTAAATGCAATCTTTCCTAGTGCAAATTACAAAACTTCATCGCCAAGACAAGCTGAACTGAAACTTTTGCTATGGCAGTGTGATCTTGCCAAACTGATCAGTTTTTTTTTTTTTTTTTTTTTTTAAATTGTACTTTAGGTTCTGGGGTACAAGTGCAGATCATGCAGGGTTGTTGCACAGGTGAATACATAACCAGGTGGTTTGCTGCCTCCATCCTCCCTTCATCTATATCTGGCATTTCTGCCCAGGTAATCCCTCCCCACCCCCCCAACCCCTTGTCTCTTCCCTAACCCCCCGACAACTGACCCCAGTGTGTGATGCTTCTCTTCCTGAGTCCACATGTTCTCATTGTTCAACACTTGCCTATGAGTGAGAACATGCGGTGTTTGGTTTTCTGTTCTTGTGTCACAAACTGATCAGTTTTTAAGAGCTCTGGAATAATAACAACACACTAAGAGTCACAGTTAAAATCGTATATGTTCTTTCATTGATAATAAACTGACAAAATACAGTTTTTAAAGCAAAATTCTTTGGCAGCCTGTATGCAAACTAAGATATAATGCATGAGACAGTGCAAAGTGTAATCCAAAGACAGAAATATCAACTTCTGGAATGCCATTTTCCCTATATTCTGTTTGAATATTGGAAGTACATCCTTGCTGGTTGCCCAAGACTTCCCTCATCAACAGTGTATCTTTAATATTTCCTTGTCATTTAGGAGAAAATTGAGCTAATTCAGCAGAGCAGCATCCAGATCATCTAACGTAGGGCACCATCTACTCTGATATTCATTAACATTAATATCTGCCAGAACCACTAATTTCATTCTCTGGGGATTAGGTTGAAAGCAAAGGTACTTCTCATTTCAAGAAAAAGGGATGTTTTTATGTGCTGTTTTTGCTTATTCTTTCTAAAGGATGTTGGACATAAAGATCCTGTACAATTTGTGTATAAATATACAGAATTCCCAGAAAACTGTCAAACAACTATATGGATATCCTTATTGCTATAAACTCACTATGAAAGAAAGTATAGAAAGCATCTTGTTACTTTATATTCCTGTAATGGAATCTTCTAAAGGTCAAGTATTTTAAAGAGAAACAAGCATTAAATCTGCTTATAGTAGTTGCAGCTGCAGTAGAAATGGAGTTACAAACAGAACACTAGAATTAGGAGAGAATAAAACTCTTCACATATTGAGCTATATCCCTTTATCCCAGGCTATAATAGAGTTATAGAAAGATTTCTGGGGTATGGTTCCACCTGCACATGGGATTAGGGTAGAAGGGAAGATCAAAGGGTAAACAATCTTAGCATCATATCAAAGACACTCTTTCAGGAGAACTGACAGATGCTCTTGACTTCTCAGGCATCATGTCCTGCTTATGTACTTACATTTTTTTAAAAAAATGTTAGGATCAAAAAGCATTCTAACAGCTAATATTAATCTGGCAAAGTAGAGTCAATAATTGAACCAAAATACTTTTTTTTTTTTTTTTTTTTTTTTGAAATTTCAGTGGTTTTGGTTTGAGTTCCCTAACAGAAATCTGGACCTTTCCTAGAAGGAATCATATAAATCCAGGAGGGTTATAACCAAGATTCTTGCCCCCCTTATCCCAATTTACATACTGAAAAATGTGGAAGGAACATGACCAGCATGACTTTTCCTTGTTTTCCTGACTTGCAGGCATTGAATTTTCTACTTAACATTTTGAAATACTAGCATAGGCAAATAAAATAGCCTCTCTACTTATACAAACCAAAAAATGAAATTCTTCTACATAAAGTCTTCAAGCAAAGCAAAGTGATCGCAATAAGGCTTAGGAAACAAAGGCTCTGGCTAGGCATGGTGTTCACACCTGTGATTTCAACACTTTGGGAGGCTGAGCTGGGCAGATCACTTGAGGTCAGGAGTTTGAGACCAGGCTGGGCAAAATGGTGAAACCCCATTTCTACTAAAATACAAAAATTAGCCAGGCAGGGTGACGTGTGCTGGGAAAGCTGAGGCAGAAGAATCACTTCACCCTGGGAGGCATAGGTTGCTTTGGTAAACATACATGCAATAAATTCTATGTAAAATACGACCTATTTACATAAAATACATGTATTTTAATAAAATCGTTCTTTTTTTATTCTATTAAATATTTCTTTTTGAGAGGAAACATTTTTAGTGTGTATCTTTTTTAAGTTTCTTATGACTTTGTATTTTTAAATATCTCAAAGAATCAACATTTCTGAAAGCATATATACAAATAGACAGAAGAGTTATTTAAAAGAGCCTTTTACCCTATTACGAATAAACAAAATACCCAGAACCTGAGAGACTAGTTTAGCAAAAAAGTAGTTAAACTTGGTGAGATGTGAAATTAGGTTTTAATGCATGCAAAACACATCCCAATGCATATTTTTAGGTGTAGGCTGATTGACTTTTCTCAGTGTTTAAAATTAAAAGCTGCCTTTAGGCAGTTAAGAACCTTTGGAGAGCTTTGATATTATTAAACTCAAGCACTTACATTTAGTTCTAACATAGATTCATGCAAAGACCAACACTCTAGTCTCATCCCAAGACAGATTTTTAACATGGCCACCTACCAATACCGTTCCTTGCAGCCAGTTTATCAGCTTTTCTTCCTACAGTGAACCTGCCACATTATCCACATGAGTACACTCATTTTTTTTAATATCCTAATCATGTTTCCCTTGTTTCACCAGCCCCCATGAACATATTAACAATAATTGACAAACAATTGATACGTGGATGGATAGCTCTGTGTGAAACATTAATGACTGCACCCACATAACTATCTCATTACAGTCTCACAATCTATATGCAGTAGGTACAATTATTAATCTGATTTTACCAGTTGAGGGAACTGGCATTTAGTAAAGTTAAATCACTTGCCCCAGGTCATACCGCCCACAAGTGGCACTGAAAATGTATCCGTGCCTATGTGGTGCCAAAAAGCTGAACAAAAAGTGTGAGCTATAATTGGGTTCTCAAAGATCATTAGATTAGTTTTGTCCTTCAATGAGCATGCAGTAACTCATTTTACTCCAAGTTCCTAAGAAAGTAAAGATCTTTTCTACTCAAATCAAATTTGAGTAGATTTCTACTCAATGATTTCTACTCAAATCATTCAGTAACTATATATTGAGTACTTTTATGCAAGATACTTGGAATATCACTGTAATATGTTTACTTATTAATCATTATTTAAATGCATTTCTTTTCAGAGTTTAACATGCCATGAATTTCTCTCTCTCTCAGGAATTATACATGGGGATTACTGTCATAATACTGTCTTCCTTTCTCTTGTGTTTCTTCACAAATATCCATGTAAGTATGTGATTTGCATAAAATACAAACACAATCTTGACTGTGCTCAGTTAAAATACATTGCTGAGTCAATATAATCCATAAATGTTGATGCATCAGATATATCAACTGCAGATTCTGCTTTCACAAACTATCATTTATTTCCTACTATTCACTTGTCAAAAATCATAAATGCCAAATTGAATAGAACAGTCATCTAAGAAAGACATGTTTTTCCTTTTATGTCTATGATGGGAATTTTATCCCAAGATGCAGTATACTGGGAATTTTATCCCAGACTATGATGGGAATTTAGTCCCAGGATGCAGTACACTATTCATGTCCCATTAATTTCATTATACCACAGCAGAAGTGGTCTTAGGATCCTGAGTAGATGAGATATTTAACTGAATGCTATTATTCACCTCATCTAAGTGAATATGGAATGAAATAGGAGGTTTAACTAAGGAGAGATTTGTGCTAGGCATACAGATCATTCCCAACCATATACTCACTCATGTCTCATAATGAATTTGAAGGGGAAATAGTAGTGAGCTCAGTTTTATAAAACAACTTTCATTCAGAGGTGAATTCATTCAACAAACATTACTTAAGTGCCTCTAATGTGTAAAGCACTTTTTTTTAGGTGCTGGGGATAAAAAAATAAGTGTAAAAACACTTTGATGGTAGCTATAAAATGAATATAGAAAAAAAGATACACATTTATTAAAAAAAGATACACATTTATTAAACATAATTCTTACAAATGGTATACAAATTGTTCTAACAATGCCCTTGAAACGCTTGGATCTGTAATATACACATAACAGATATGGATTTTAAAATAATTTCAAGAACAAATTAAAAACTACTGCCTATACAAACATACTTAACAACTGAAATAATAGAAAATAAACTCTTTGTTTGTTGAATGAATTCACCTCTGAATGAAAGTTGTTTTATAAAAACAACTTTCCTCAATGTAAACAATATACTCAAACCAAAAGTTTTGGAGGTCTTTAATAGATGTGGAAGCAGTATTTCAAAAGTCAGTTTTGTACCTCTCTTTGGAAGAACTGAGGTTTATATACATCAATTCCTACTCCAAACTTCCTGCTATCTAGTCTTATTCCATTAAGTGTAGGAATCAGAAATATAATGGTAAGCATGATACCGGTTACCCTCAACAATAACTCACAGGAGTGAAAAATAGAGAATGTGGACACATCAAAGCTCCAGGGCCTTGCAAATGACACTCTGCTTTGCCCCAGGTCTAATGCTCAGGCAATTCTGATTAAAATCAGAGATAAGATGAGCCTTAAACATCCAGTTTCTGGACCATTTAGAATCAACTAGAGTAGAAACTCTTAGAAAATTATGTAAGCAAATAATTACATTTACTCTAAGAAGTCAAAGTCAACGTGAAAAGCCCAAAGTTCCCCCGGATTTGGGAAGAGAAGTGTATTAAAATACACTTAACTGCAAATTAGAGAAATCAGACTAAGCTACTGTGGGAATGGGAGAGTGGGAGGTTGAAGAAGAATAAAGAGCAAGATTTATTTTCAGGGGAATAGTATCAGACCCTAGAAAGAACAGAACTGTTTCTCTCATCTCTCATCTGCCTCATTCTTCTTCAGCAGCAGGTGACCACGTCTGTGGACTGCTCTTGGTGAACTAAAAGATTAGTTTCCAAATTTTCACTTGATTATAAATCATTCTACTACAAGGACACGTGCACACGAATGTTCATTGCAGCACTGTTTACAATAGCAAAGACCTGGAACCAACCCAAATGCCCAACGATGATAGACTGGATAGGGAAAATGTGGTACATATACACCATGGAATATTATGCAGCCATCAAAAACGATGAGTTCACATCCTTTATAGGGACATGGATGAACCTGGAAACCATCATTCTCAGCAAACTGACACAAGAGCAGAAAATCAAACACCATATATTCTCGCTCATAGGCGGGTGTTGAACAATGAGAACACATGGACACAGGGAGGGGAGCACTACACACTGGGGTCCGTTGGGGGAAAATGGGGGAAGGGCGGGGGGGTGGGGAGGTGGGAAGAGATATCATGGGGAGAAATGACAGATACAGGTGAGGGGACGGAAGGCAGCAAAGCACACTGCCATGTGTGTACCTATGCAACAATCTTGCATGTTCATCACATGTACCCCAAAACCTAAAATACAATAAAAAAAAAATTCTAGCAACACTAAAAATCAGATCTGTCCTATCATCTGCTAATTCAAAAATTCCAGCAGGGGTGACAGTACCTCTCCAGGATGAGTATTTGAAATCTGTGGAGACATTTTTGATGTCGCAGTGACTTGAAGGATTCCTAGTGTCATATGCTAGGAAGAAGCCTGAGGTGTTGAAAATCCATCAGTGTGTGGAACAGTTGTCCACAATTGTGCCTGAACCCTAAGCCCATTTGACACTTTTTTAAAACAAAATTTAACTAATCTTTGCACAGGTAACTGATTGTCCAGGAATACAACTTTTGTGTCAATGGAAAGAAATGCTGTATTTCATTTTGTTCAGAAGTTACCAAGAGGGGCTCACTACTTCAAAAAATATCATGTCACCATCTGGAACACCATGGATGGAATCTGAGTGGCCCACACAACACATCTCTGTGAGTCCTTAACTGTATCTTTTACATTTCCTGTGTCCTTGCACTCATATTTTGAAATGCACAGAATTACATCATAAAATGTCTTTTACTTCTTTGTAATTAGATATTTTCAAAATTATATGCAAGTTGGTTAGACTATAAAAGCATTTAAAAGAGAATCCAAAAGGGGGCTTTTAAAAAGTTATGTGCAACTTATATTATCAAAGCATTTTATAATCTAAGGGGGGCAAAATAAAAAGTATTTGCTTTAAAATACAGAATACCGAATCCAATAAGGTTAAAATTAGGTTATGTTATCCATATTCCAGGAAGAGAGAATCGAACTGATACAATGTTGGTTAAGTATTTCACTATGCCCCAAGCAGTTATGGCTAAGTATCCAGACTCAATAAGATAAAACAGTTTTCAGGAGTCTATCATTAATGATGAGGCTTAACTGGGAACCACTTCTACTTTTTCTGTCATGGAAAATATTCCTGCCTACCAAAAAAAAAAATCACCCCTTGAAGGACCTGCTGGGCCGGCAAACCTGAGAAATCAATTAACGCTCAGATACTAACGTTTACAAATGATTTAATGTATTCGTTTTTACCAATAGTTGTCTATCAGAGAATTAGAAAGAATTTTTCACAATCATTTATTTTAGCACCTTCATTCTGCATTTGTGGTAAATAATTATCTTTACAAGAGTTTTTGGGTTTTGTTTGTTTGTTATTTTATACATCCAAAATTGTATAGCTGATCAAGGCTTAGAAGTCACAATGTTCTTTATGGCCTCCAAAACTCATTTATCAAGCTTAAACACAGAGTGTGTATGTATGTGCATGCATTTGTGTGCTTGTGTGTAACTAAATGAGAGAAAGAAACCTTATTTTGCACAGAGAAGCAGTGGTACCCACGAACAATTAAAAAAAAAACAGAAAGCAAATGTAAAACTGATAATTGTCAACATTTGATTTTAGCTACAAATTGCATGAGTTTCATGAAAGCATAGTTTGAGAACTGCTCTATTAATTCAAAAACTCATTTAAATAATGGAAGTTTCAGACAATTTGGAAAATATTATCTTTCCAGATGGTAAGGAGATTAGAGAATCTTAAATCATATTACATGGGCTGCTTTATATTTCACCAACACTTTAGAGCATACCTTATGATGCGTAAGAACTACCCTCTGGATAATCTGAAACTGAATTGAACTAGGCTTACTGTCATTAGTTTCTGGAACCCAACATCAAAGATGGAAATTGAAAAGAAATTTCTCCCCAAGCTAAGCACTACGGAAAACTCAAAATCAACTACATGATGGCAAGTTTGCAGTAAGAGCTCAGCTACAAAAACAAAGCTTCCACAGTATTTTGGCATATATCACTTCAAAAGTTGGCCTCAGAAATCCAAAAGGAACATTATTCCACCTCACACAAAAATGACATCTTGTGAGATCACCAAATGGTGATAAACTTATTTAAAAAAAAAAAAAAAAAGCCTAGAAATACGCAGCAAATCACTAGCCCCAGTAACTAGGTACCATTTACTTCAGTATTTGACATGTGTTTTTATTCTATATTGGACCAAGTAACCAAAACAGAAGACTAAAAAAGATGGTGCTATTTCCACCAATATAAAATTCTGGTCAGACCCCAAATATTGCCAAAAATATACCAACAAGGATGTAATAAATATCTAACATGTATCCATGATTTGGTAGAGAACACTAGCTATATAAAACATAGACAATCCATAATCTTCAGTGTTTTTACTAATTATATTTTGCACATTTCACATAGTATGCAATCATTACAGAACATATATTTTTAAAAATGAGAACTAAAAAAGGTATAGCAAAATCATTATGGGTTGGAATTACCAGTGGAAAGCTTCTCTTCTTTTTTTTTTTTTTTTTTTTTTGAGATGGAGTCTCACTCTGCCACTAAGGCTGGAGTACAGTGGTGCAATCTCAGCTCACCGTAACCTCCACCTCCCAGGTTCAAGTGATTCTCCTGCCTTAGCCTCCCGAGTAGCTGAGATTACAGGCATAGGCCACCACACCCAGCTATTTTTTGTATTTTTAATAGAACCAGGGCTTCACCATGTTGGCTAGACTGGTCTCAAACTCCTGACCTCCAGTGATCCTCCCGCCTCCCCCTCTCAAAGTGCTAGGATAACAGGCATGAGCCACTGCACCCAGCTGAAAAGCTTCTTTAAAAAGATAATAAGGTATATCTTACATAAACCCTTCTTTCACAAATATTCAGGAAAGTCATAAAATACCAACCTGGATAATTTTTTAAAAGACACATTATAATAAAATTGAAAAACACTAAAAAACAAAGAAAGGATTAAGATTTGATTTCTCATTGACAACATGAAAATCAAGAAGACAGTGTCAGACTTTTAATACCCGAAGAGAAAATACCTGTCCATCTAAAATTGTATACTCAGAAAAAAACTTCTAAAAAGAAAAAGAAATATAAGGACTTTATCAGACTACCAAGAAAATTGATTTTGCTACTACCATATGAAGTTCAAATAAGAGGGAAGTGATTTTGGGATAAATGGGACTCACAAACTAAAATGGCAGAAATAAACCCAAATATATTAGATATTACAATAAATGTAAATAAGCTAAATGCAGCACATAAGCAAAACATTATCCCAATGAATTTCTAAAATCTAGCTCTATGCTGCTTTCCAGTTATGTATCTAAAATCTGGCTATACAAAAAGGTTGAAAATAAAAGAATGAAAAATATATACCCAAAAAACGATCCAAAATAAAGCTGGATAATGGTATACTGATGTTTGTAAAAGCTGATGTAGCCATATTAAAATCAGACAAAATAAACTTTAAGGCAGACATCATTACCAGGGAAAAAGAGAATCATCACATAATAAGTTTTAATTTACCAGAAAAATATAATTTTAAACTTGTATGTATCTTATTGTCTCAAAAATATAAGGCAAAGATTGAGAAAGCTACAAGAATAAATGCACTATCCAAACAGAAAATTTTAACATATATCTAATTTGTAGTTTAAACAAACAAAATATTAAGATTATGAAAAATTAAAACAGCATAAATGATAAGCTTAATCTAATGAACATATATAGGAATTAATCCCCAACAAGGGAAAACATACACACTCTTTTCAAGGAAACTCAGACTATGCACAAATATTTACTTTGTACTGGCCCTTTAGCAATTTTCAAGTAACTTGCAATAACTAGTATTATGCAGCCCATTTTTTCCTACCACAATGCAATTTAGTTAAAAGTGTATAATGCAGCTAAATGTACAAACTATGTAGGAACACAAAAAAAGAAACACCCATCTCTTCATAGGATTAGTTACTGGTCGATAAGAAATCTTTAAGAAAATAAGATGTATTTTAGACAAATACATACGCAATATTACAACAGAGGGAGAAGAACTGGCATGATGAAGGGGAACTTAGTCATTCAATGAAGTTATGGTAGAATGTGTGTGAGTGTGTGTTGCTGTGTGTGTGCGTGCATATGCACCTGTTCACATAATGGAAAGTACAAAAGAGAGTATTCACAGACAACCTGGAAATTAGCAAACTCTGTGTCGTGTTATATCATGTTGAGGAACGTGGATTATAAGATAAGCAATGGGAAATGACAATGAATTTCAAACAGGAGAAGCACAAACTGTTTTACTCATTAAAAAAACTGAAATTATGGGATGTGAATTGCTTAGAGACTGGCTGGACAGAAGGAAAGGAGGTAAAAAGTGTCACAAAACCAGGTGGTTCCTTAATAAAGAAGAATATCCCTCTGGAGAACCCTGAACAAGTCTTGCCTTCTAGAATCCCACTTTGCAAATTACGTTTTCTTATGAAATACCTCACTCCCTATTGCTATCACCAGACATCTTTAGTTAGATTTTGCAATCCCATGCCTACTTTGATCCATGCATGTCTTCATTACATCAGTATTGGTAGTACACATTGTAAATTCCATAGAACAGCTAAAACACAGCTATGATGATTAAGTAACCTTTACTGAAAGGGTAAGATAATAAGAGCAAAATAATTACAAGGTCAGGTCCTCTAAGCAACATATTTACAGGTAACTAACAAACGAAGTTCTTTGAGAATGACATGCATTTCAGAATTCAGATATCTTGGCCTGTCTTCCCTGAAAATCCTTCAGGCCTTCTTCCCTACTTACTTAGCTGGTTCACTGTGTTAGCATAGTGTCTTTGGGCCACCTCACAGGGGCACAGCTGTCAAATTCCCAGAGGCAGATAATATTTTTGACTATAAGAAATCTGATCAAACTGTCAAAAATACAGAAAATCAGCTAAGGAAATTGTCAAGCGTAACTCATGGCTCTGGGAGAATGTAACTCAAAGATTTTATCAAGATGGGAAATCAAAATTGATCATTATTATCTTCAAATAATCTGTGGTTCTTTTTTACCCAATCTTAACATTTTTAGTCATAATCAGTAGCTACTATGAAGCTTAGCTTCCAGGGTCCATCTTTTTCTTATTTTTGAGGGTACTCTTAGGCATTTTAGAGACTTCTAAATCCCTCTACATCCAGCATCAGGCCCAGCCTTGGTGCCCCAGTTTCCACTCTTTCCCAACTTACTGTGAAATGACTTACTGAAAATTAAAAGAGAAAATACCTAAATCCCCTCACAGTAATTCCAAACTCACCCTGAACCCCAGAGCTGTATCACAGAATTCACTGTAACATGGTCAGTCTAACTGCAAGAAATACACACCATATGTCTTAGGATAAAACAAATTAGAAAACGCAAGAACATGATCTAGGGTTCTAACAAGATGTGTGGAAGGAAAAAAGCAGACTACACCGTGTGGTGGTCTTAATGACAAGTTGGATGTATGGAGTGATGACAAGGAATAAGTAGAGAAGGATCTTCTGAGCTCCAGCTTGGATGCCTAAGTGAATGGTGAAACACTACACAAGACAAAGAATATACTACAGGAGGGGCAGACTTGACAGAGAATGAAAGGCGTGCTCCGTTTTGTTAGATCAGGGTGACTGCAAAGCATCCAGGTAAAGATGTCTAGTAGATTGCTGGAAATTGGAGAGGTGAGCATGTAGCCCAGGTGAAAGGTGGGAGGTGGCCATGCATAGAGTATCATCACCTTGGAAGTCAAAGTAGAAACTACAGGAGTAGATGAGAATGTCTATGGAGTACATGTAAAGAGGGACTAGAAAAACACCACAGACAAAACCCACACAACTTTTACATATAAAAGGAATTTGTGTATATCCCATGGCATATACAAGGGAGCTATTAAATGATTCTATGAGTAAAAGATCAAATAGGTAAGTGTTCTTATAATGCATATACAAAGAAAATATATTAAAAGTAAAATTCTTGCTAAGAATTCAATAATGTACATAACAAAGAGTTATAAGCCTAACATACACCAACTAATACCACAATAAATCACGTCTTGTAGTGCAAACTTTAGACATTAGATTACTTGAATCAAAGAGGAAATAATATCAGCTAAGACAAATGTTCTTTTGAGGTAGAAGCATAATAATTACTCTTGATTTCTGTATTTATTTGGAGTCATTCTTTCTCTTCCAGGCTATGAACTGCTGCTGTTAACAGTCCCAAACTGTAGTTATTTTTTCTCATTATTTTTATTCATTTGTACTGAGATGCTGTTAGTCAATAAGACAACAGGTGAAAAAAATGAGATTTCAATCTTTTTGATTTTGAATGCATTGCACATGTTGGAAAACACTAAACTACAACTTAACAGCTCTGAATAAGCACAGAGTTTACAAATAAGATGGATGGTGCATCTCACTAAACATCAGAAAGTTGAGGCTGAGAAGACAAAAGTTACACTCTGAGCATGTTCACGGATAATTTTCACAATCATAGAAGTTTATGAATGTCAAGTCAATGTACAGTACTATTTAATTGTTTAAGACACCATGTTATCACAAAATGCTGAAACTTTACTATGCCTGAAATCCTATCTTTCCCAAAGTTTCTAAAATTCACTTTGTTTGAATTAAAATATGAAACAGATGTTGGAAAAAAAATGTTGATACTTGTAAATGTTAAATATTTTAAAGTCAGTTGTGTTTTTGTTATACATTAAGAGCTATTAATGTTTTAGGAAATAAATAAAACAAATACATATATATTAATATACTCATTTTTATAAAATGAAAGCAGGTTTGTGTTGCAATTGAACTCAGAAGCTTTTAAAAGATCTTCAATTGCCCTCCCACATGCCAAAAATATGTTTAACTGAATCCACCTGTGTCTTGCACATACTGTAATTACTAAATGCTCATAATTTCTCCCAGGAATGATTTAATAATGAGGAGCTTTATCATTAAGACACAACACTGTGCACAGACCTGCTTATTCATGGAACCGTGACTGAGGCATGAACTTTAAGAAACTTGATGAGCTGAAATACAATATATATAAGTAACTGCCTCTGCTGCCTAGAGCCATCAACTGATCAAAACATTGATTTTTATACAGTAGATTTGAAAACATTAAACACAATGTTGATTAAAATGATCTCATTTATTTTTAACTTTTCCTAAAATAATGTTTCTGCCCTAGACAAAAGTGATACACAATAGAAATACAGAGATTTGGGAATACAGATGATCAGTCACTACAAAAGCCAAATTTGAGAGCAATAAAAACATAATGATTTAAAACAGAATGTCTTAAAAACACCTAACATTACATTATGTGTTAACGTAAGTGTTAAATATCAGTCTTTTACTTTAGGTATGTAGGGGATTTCATTTTGCAGCAAACAGGTTCACCAATTACACAGCTATCATAGACAGTTGAAGTCATACACACAATGTAACTGGATACACACAGCACAATTAAACTTTCTAACCTTCATAGCTCTTGACAAATTAAAAAAAAAACAAATGCACACCAGACGTGGTGGCTCACACCTGTAATTCCAACACTTTGGGAAGCCACGATGGGCAGCTCACCTGAGGTCAGGTGTTCAAGATTAGCCTGGCCAACACAGTGAAACCCCAGCTCTACAAAAATACAAAAATTAGCTGGGTATGATGGCAGAGGCCTGTAATCCCAGCTACTCAGGAGGCTGAGGTGGGAGAATCACTTGAACACCGGAGGCAGAGGTTGTAGTGAGCAGAGATCATGCCACTGCACTACAGCCTGGATGACAGAGCAAGACTCTGCCTCAAAAAAAAAAAAAAAAAAAAAAAAGCATAGGTATAAGTTGTGCACAAAAGATGTAAATACTGAGGTGCATCTACTGAAACATGAAAATAAGAAAATCTGAAAAGGGTTTTAATAATTCCAAGTGTATTAACATGTATTTGTTACCACTAATTCTTTATGAAAGCATAATTTTGAAAGTTAAAAATATTATGAGACCAGAAATTAATTTAAGATACAAGTATTTGTTGGAGATGGACCACAAATCTGCTCCTAAGACAAAGATAAAGAGGAACTAAAGTGGAAAACACTACATATTTTATAGCGAAAAAGATTTATAAAATTAAATGTAAATCAGTTGCTTAGTAGGAGTACAAATCTGGCAATAAGACTAGATAGAATTTCTCTCTCATGCATTTCATGTTGCGGGAGAGTTTGAAGACTAAAATATGATTCAAGAACTTTTCAGGTAAGCCATTTATTTCCTTGAATTAGTTTCTGCTGTTTTGAATTTTAAACGCCCTCAAATACTGTAAGTAGACACAGACTTGTGGAATCACAATGACCACAGCATTTTCCTATTCATGACACTGATTTATTATATGAGGTTTCACAAAAATGTTCTTACTCATGGTAGCTGAATTGGTTGCTTCTACCCAAGAATGAGAGAATCAAAGGGGCTTTTTTTCTAGCCATCCTAAAGAAAGATATGAGTTTAAAAACAAGTGTGGAGGTAAGTTAGATAATGAGAATGTGTGAGTTAGTAACTGAAGTGATGCATACCTCCAGCAAGGACAAATACAGTAGGATCTTAACTCTCATAGATTTAAGGTTTGCATTTTTAACTATTTTGAAGTAACCGAGAATGTTCAGGAAGAGATGTGAAATGCTGAAGCATGTCCACTGAAACATTATGAATATAATTAACAAATATCAACCAACAGTAATTTGACCTGAAACTAAAATATGTCACCATGAATAAAGATACTAGTAAAACAAACAAAAACTGTAATGTGAACCACTGCTTTGCAACAAGAGTAAATACTATGATGACAGCTCAAATACTGTCACTTTTTTGAAATGAGAGTATTAGAGAAATTCAATGAAAAACCTCTACCATAAAAAGTTCTTTAAGATTTCCCTGGAATTTTGGTCTATATATAATAGCACAGGATTTGGAAACAGAACACATGAATTTGAGTTCTTACTCTATTAATTATTAACCTTGAGCTCCTAAGCATTTCACTTGATTTTTCTGAGTCTCCATTTTGGTATCCATAAAGTTAGAATATTCAACAGAAAATCTTGTTTTGATGTTCAAATGAGAATTATTTGGAGAATAAAAACAACTACATAAACTATATCCATGTGAAAATAATTTTCTTTGAAGAATATACAAAAATGTCATTTTTGAGCCATAGACTCTGAGCCCTGGAAGATAATTCACTATCAACTGGTTCTGAGGTTTTTACCTACCATTCTTCAGTGTACAGTTCTTGCCAAGGTCCTAGAGTCAACAGCAGAGACCAAGGGCAAATAGAATGGATAGAGTCCCCAGACTGTCTTGAACAAGACTTCCTTTTCACTGGAGTTAAGTGTTAGGTTGTTTAGAAGACAACAAACAAATTCTTCAAATGTGGCTAAAAATGATTATGACAAAACCCTTACATCAAATCTAATCCCCAACCTGCAACTCTTGGGAAACCCTTGGCCAAGAATGACTGAGGGACCTACCCAAGGTGCCACTGCAGGTGGATGGCAGAGCCAGGGTTTAAACAATGTCTTCCAAGCACTACTCTAATCAGATCAGCATTCCTTCCACTGCAGAAATGAATTTCCTCAAAGGCTACAATCTGTTTAGACTGTGAGCGTTAGTACTTTGTGTGCTTCTGAATTCTAACAGCTTCTGAGCTCCCTTTTAGCGTGGGTGACTGTTGGAATTAACTTCTAAGGCTGAAGCTTTAGCCCCTGTTTCCCTGATGGACAATGCCTTAGTAATTAAAGCTTTTCTGGCTGGATTCTAAAATTCCTTTATTTTTAAAGGTTTTCTGTGTCAACTTGGCTTAGAACACTCAAGATAATCTGCTTAATACCAACAAAGTGGTATAAAGTGTTCTAAACTCTAATTGTGGCTTATAATATTTTTCAGTCAATGTACAAAAATGTTGTTTGGGAACCTCAGGAAAACTCTCAAGGCAATTTGGAACAACTTTTAATTTTTGGATGTGAGGCTCTATAATTCTCTTGGAAGGGTGGTAATTCTTAAATTTGTTCATAGAAGTCTCTCATCATTTCCACTGAGGATATACATAAACCCATGTTTCTAGACATTTGCCAAGAAAATGAAGACACTTTCAGTAAAATAAAAACTTTAGATGTTAATTTATTTATTTATTTTGGAAACAGGGTCTCACTGTCATGCAGTGGCATGATCTCAGCTCACTGCAACCTTTGCCTCCCAGCTTCAGGTGATTCTCTCACCTCAACCACCCAAGTAGAGCTGGAAGCACAGGTGCACACCAACACATCCTGCTGATTTCTGTATTTTTAGTAGAGAGACAGGGTTTCCCCATGTTGGCCAGGCTGATCTCACACTCCTGGCCTCAACTGATCTACCTGCCTCAGCCTCCCAAAATACTGGGATTACAGGCATGAGCCACCATATCCAGCCTAAAATTACATTTATAGAAAATGTGGTAGCTTACTTCTAGTCACAGAGAGTTTTAGAAACTAAGAATTTTATCAAAAACTGAGCATAGTTCTCAACAAATAAATGTACAAACTTTTACCTTGACATGTAAGTATTTACTCATTTAAACAGTTGCCCATTTAAATGCATATTCTCAAAAATTCATAGAGGTTTTGAATGAAAGTAAATGGTCATTTTCCTTAGTAACTTAAAGTCGTAGGCTCTGCCAAATTGTATTTTAGCTGAAATTCTAAAACAGCATAAGAAACAACTCACTAAATATTATATAAACATCCCAACAACAGATGTGGATTTATCATCTTACAGCAGTAAGCCATCTCGTGTAGCAATGATTTTGAGTACATAAATCTTAAAATATTCTTTTTCACTAGACCTTCAAGATTTGATATATTTTCAATTGGTAAACTCTGGAGATCAGCAAAACTGTAATAGCTAGTATATATGTTGGAACATATACTTAGTAATGACAGTAGACTACTGAAGAGTTCTAAAATAGTCATTTGTCCAAATTCTTTCAACTATATTTTTCTTCTTTTTCCACTCATATCAAATATGTTCCCTCATCCCTCCTAATGATATAAGGAATATTTTACTACTGTACCTTAAATTTCAACTTCAATTAAACAACTCTATTTCCAAATATTAAAAATTCAACTCTACACACACACACACACACACACACACACACACACAGCTAAGATGGTAAATTTCAAATGTCTCAGCACAAAACATAAGTGAGGTGATTAATATGTTAATTAGCTTCATTTAATTTTTTCCACATAATATATATATATTAAAACATCACAATGTAACCCATAAATGTATACAATGGTAGTTTATCACTTTCAAATGGTATTAATTTGTCAAATGAAGGTGACCTGTTGCTAAGTCTTTGTGGCTAGTTTTTATTACGTAAAGAAAATTGGAACTAGACACAGAGGGAAAGAAGTTCCTTTAGATGTGAAACAAGTCAAATAATTCAGTATTCACAAATATGTTTTGTCTTTCTCAGCCAAGAAATGAATACATAAGGCAGGTTGCTAAAAATATGCCATTTGTTAGAGAGTACTATTTTTCACTATAGAATGACTAACATAAGAAAATCCCACCTACTTAGTTTCATCAGAAAGCTTCCTACACCGCAGCAAGCTTGATTTTCCTGGGCTGAGTGTCTTATTGACGAAACAAACCAAGAAAAAAATTAGAATTCTTCTAAGTGCCAACTCTTATTTGATTGAAATTTTACATGAATGTACTATGACATTGCTTTAAGACCTCAGCATTTTTGAATAAATCTCTTGTCTAAATACCTACATATTTTTTTGCTGGGTTATCATTTCTCACCCATACAATACTTTAATGGCCTAATTATATTATTCAGGGAAGGTTTTTCCTCACCTATCTAGGGCAAGATTCAAGTTCTTGGTAGATGAAATGTTGGGTTAAATTAAACAGAGAAAATTAAGCAACAGTGACTGGACTGTATTTAATTAACTCACATAAGTAAGATTATCCTTATTGAAAAGTTGTTTTATGTGTCTCAAGATTAAGTATGTAGTTTATAATCTTTGTAACCTGCAAAATAAGAAAATATTCCAGAAGCACACTGTTCATGTTCTGCAAGTAGTAGAAACCTAATTTAACTTCCAGTCAGTCACCGCAGTAACAGAACAATCCTTACAGATAAATAAATATAAGCTAGGAACTAACATGACTGCAAAAAATTATACTATACTCTGGATGTATTTTATGTTTTTGATCCCAAAGTAAATAACAGTTATCTACAAATACATTCTTAGCATCTGAAAGCATAACTTAATTGCCAAATACAGGTGATTTAGTACACTTATTTTAAAAGCTGAGTAAAAGAATCAACAAAGTTGTAGACATAATCATAAACGTTTATTCAGCCTCAATGTCTCTTATGAGTAAACCTTAACAAAACAAAATTTTTAAGTGTCAGCTGTAAAATTTAGTAGTCTCCTTTCCAGTGCGTAAGATCAACTGTTTAAAAGAGAGCAACAATGGAGCTAAAATAAAGGCTAAAGCTAGCACTTAAATCTCAACTGCTAAAAGGTACCCAGTACTCCAACTCAGAGATATTCCAGGATGGAGAGGGCTTTTTCTAATATCAGTATTCATTAACACCCACGTTTTCAAAACAGCAACCCATATTTTGGATTATTTGATGTATCTTCTTTAAAGTAAACACCAGGACAAAACCCAGAGTAAAGTTTATAAATTCATTAGAGAGAGAAACAGAGATCAAAGGAAAAAGAACACACACATTCTTTGGATGAGAACTCTCTCCCTTTTCAAGACTGATCTGTTTCATCAGGAGTTTGTGGGCAGAATAGACGATAAAACATACTTACCTTCATTAGCAAGTTTTACACACATAACTATATTTCAGTTTTCCACCAAATAAATCCTTTATATGCATATTATGTTTAGTTTTATGGTAATGGCAGCAATAGCTTAACAATTATTAGAGCTTATCTTTAGTTTAAAAGCTTGCAGAAGACATTATTTACACTGTACAGCATATTTAAAAAAAAAATCAATGTTTGCACACCCAGACCAGCCAAAAAAATACTGTTAAAATTTCACAAAGAGAAAATAGTTTACCCCAAAGAATGATAAATTATCAGAATCTTTGTTTCTTAAAACCCAAGGTAAGCAGCTTTACCTAACAATGACACTAATCATCTAAAACTAAGCTAAACTATATTTTTATACTATTATGCACATTTAGTTATTTATCAAACCCTAGAAAACACTTTCTGTGTATTTAAAGCATCATAAAACCAAAGTTTCATGTGGATGTGTCCTAATGTATTATTAGATCACAGGAAGAAAAGTGAAAATGCAAATATTCCAAAAATAAGTATCCCAGCTTTTTTCTTTCTCTCTCCACTGATCACCCTGGGAGGCTCTTCAGCAAGAAGCCACCAGAGAATAACTTGAACCGGGATGTCTAGAAATCCAAGCCAACCGACTCCACTGTTACGAAGAAATCTAGACAAGTTATTTCACGTGCACTGCATCCAACTCTACAAAGTGTATATATTTCAGAAGGTAAGTATTCCACAGCCTTCATATTCCAGAAGTGTAGTCAAAACTGACAACGAAAATCTATTCCCCAAACTGAAGGATCTCAAACATTTTATAATAAGGCTTGACTACATCTCCTCACTTGCCAGTTTGGACTCTTTAAAGTAGCTTGTCCTTGACATAATTCCTCAACAACTTCAACAGATCTTTGCATCTAACATGTCTTCATTTATTCTGAGTCTGTCATTGCCAACATATCAACAACAACACATCCCCTCATGCCCAAGCCTTTCCAGTTCTCTACCCTCTGCTGCCAAGACACTAAGTCCAGCACGCTCGGGTTATGAGAATCTCTGGATTATTCGTGCAGTAGTAGTGAGATTAAGCTGAGATCTTCTACTAATACTAGGCAGAAGTTTCCCCAGTGGGTTTGCTCTTTAGCTGATTTAAACAATGATATAGTGGCACTGAGGTTCTGAATAGGAAAAGCTAGGAAACTAAAGGGATTTCAGGGGAAAGAAACGCCCCAAATCATTTTTCCCTTCCATTTCTCTTAAAAAAAAAAAAAAATGCTCTCTTCTGTGTCATATCCTAGAGTCAACCAAAAAATAATCTGGATACCCCACCTCTGCATGAAATACAGATTACAATCATTTTCAAACATTATTCTTTGCATCACAAATAAAATCCACCGCTTCTCCCAAGACACTGGGATGCTTGGGAAAAAAGAACTAGGGAATCTTTGCAAACACAAAGGCAATTTGTCCTATCTGAGTACAGCAGAGAGATAAGAGGAAACTTCTAGTCCAGGCCAAGGTCCACTGACTATGACCTTGGCAAAAACACAGAAACTTGTTGTTGGCCAACTTCAAATGAAGCATCAAATCTGTCTCCTCCCTACTTCCCTTCCTCCAAGGAACTCAGTCTTAGATGGAAATGGAATTCTAGGTCTTCTGACTGTACTCCCTCCGCCCTGGACTGCTTGTAAGGTCAGTGGCAGGGCTATTCTAGCAGGCGCCACTGTTCTCTGTTCCTCCATCCTTCTATCCTCTATCCGTCTATGCAGTCTGGGGTGCCCGGAGAACTGGGCACGCAGCGTGCCCCCTGGCCAGGGAACAGGACAGGCTGCAGACAGAGGCTTTGGCGCTCTGCAGGGGATTTTGCAGGCTGCCTAGCTTGCCGGACAAACCCATTTCCTTGACGAAGGCAAAGCTCTATTCGTCAAGTTTCTCCAGAGGGTGGAGGGATGCCTAGACGTTCTCCCTGATCAAAGAATCTAGAATCGCTCTGAACCTCTGAAATAGTAAAGTGTACGAGACGTCTAGGGGTAAAGAAGAGTGGAGGATTTGAATAGAACAGATGTTCCCAGTGTCGCCCCCTTTCCCGCTTTTTTCGTTTGCAGTGAGCGGGACATTCAAAGTATTTTGTGGTTTGTTGGGTTTTCTAAAGTTTTTGTTTTATATACATAGATTTTTTTTTTTTTTTTTCCTGGAAGGGAAGCAGGCAGCGGTGCCCACACAGAGGAGCGTGTTGTTACCCTGGGTGCTCCCGCTGGGCAGGCCCTCGTGGCCGAGCCGGGACCCCGGAGGGACAGAGCTCGGTGAGGGGACCCCGCGGAGCGGCGGGGGAGGGGGCTTTAGGCTGGTCAACGACCAGGTGCGGCCGGAGCCTCGGCAGATGCCGCCCCTCCCAGCCCGGCTCCCTCCTCCCCGCCCCCTGCCCGAGTCCCCGGACCCGCTCCCACGCCGAGGGCTGGGGTAGCTCGTCGCCCGGGCACCGGGGCCCCTCTCCAGCCCTTGCACTGCAACTGCGTGGGGAAACCGTGCCCGCGGGCGCCGGAGGAAAGGGATCTCACGAAGTTCTGGGATAAAAACGGGCTGTCGCTGCAGACGCCTCTGTCACGCGAACCTCCGAGCGGAAATGCTCTGTCCCCGCGCGGGGCGGGATTGGAGCCGGGGAGAGGAGGCAAAGTGGCCGCGCAGCTCGGACAACTTTGCTGGGAAAGCACGAGACAGCCGGCGGCGCTGGTGCCGCCGCTCCCCGGGGGAGACGAGCCCGCACGAGGCGCAGGGTCTGCGCCCCGAATGCTGCCGTCACGGACCAGGAGGAGGACGGGGTGGCCGCTGGCGGGAGGAGCAGGCGGGGAGGGCGCCCAGCCCGGGAGTGCAGCCGGGCTCCGGAGAGCCGCCCTCCGCGTCCTCGGCCCCTCGCCTGCGCGTCCCCGCTTGGCCCCCTCGCCGTCCCGCGGGGCCCCCGACTACTCCGCGGCGCCGGAGGAGCAGCGGGAAGGAAGGAGAGGGGGAGCCGGGAGCCCGGAGCGCGGAGAAGCGGCCGCGACGCCCGCCCCGACCCGCACGTACCTTGAGCTCCTCAATGTCCAGGTTCGTTGATCTGTCCATGGAGCGCAACTAAACGAAGTGGAGAGGAACCGGGCGAGGCGCAGGCAAAAGCAATCTAGTCTTTTAGTTTCCAGCTTAAACTCAGCTTTATCCTCCTCCAAGCCCCGGCAGCTCCTCTCAGTCTCATTCTCCGTGGTCACGCCGCCTCCACCGGGTTAAAAATAAGGAAGATAAATAAATAATAACGATAATTCACTTTGTTTTACTTCCTCAAAGATTCAGTGACAGGTGATCTGTACCGCGGTGCAACACAGCTGAGTCGATTGAAGTAGGGGCCAAAAGGAAAAAAATATCCACTCTAAAATTATTTCTCCTTCTGCAATAAGCTTAGAAACCAGCGAATTGCTGCATCCCGAGAAAAAAAGCTGCTTCCCTGGTCAGCATCATGCGGCAAATTTCAAGCAAATGTGTTCAAACTGAGGAGAAGAGTGTATGATAAAAGCCTTCCTCCGCCAGGCTTACTCTGTTAGCTAATTTAGCTCCAGTCCCAGACATTAGCAATGATCAATTTCCCTGGCAAGATAACAGAATCCCCGAAGTCCTGCATAGACTTAAAAAATGTCTTGCAGCTGAGAGGTATTCTCTCCGTGGGGAAAAGAAGATAATAAAGTCAGAAGGGAATGTTCTCCTTTGAAGGTTATGCTAAAAGAGTTGAGAGAATAGGAGGTGGATCCTACGGAGAGAAAAGACGGAGAGGGAGAGAAAGAGGGAGAGAAAAATTTTCCTCCTGCTTCGCTGTTTTACTGGCCTTCACCACCAGGTGACTGACTTCGCTTCTCTCTTCCCACAGCCAACACTAAGGGGATTTCTCTCATCTGTCAAAAAGCAACATTTCCTCTCCAGACAAATACTATCGCTGGGTCTTAAAGACTGCCCTCTGTCCGGAATCCACTAAGTGACAAGCATTTTAATTCATTGCATACGTTGCTTCATTTTCTTCCTGCAGATCTGGGAGGAGCATGCTTGTGTGTATCGTCCAATTTAAATATATTCTCTTTAGATCTCGCTGCTTTCGGCATCACATTTTTTTTTTTAATTTAAGAAAGACTTTTAAAGATAGTGACAGATGACAGTATTAAGTAAGGAAATTTCCTGGAATTATGCTTCTTATGATAAAGCAGTCTTTTATTAGAAAACTGTTCTTTGCGTAGATTGACAGGTCAGTGCATTTAACTTGTGGGTTGTAGATTTGGGGAAAGGGCTTGTTTTCTTCATTTAAATGTCTGTAAAAGCTTGACTTTTTAAGGGTTTTAAAGTCTCTTGTTTTATGATGACACATAAACTATTGAGACTTAAAGATGTTTACAGATTTTGAAAAGGGCTGAATAATAAATATTTTTGTTTCTAAAAAAAAATCTCTATTTTTTTTTATGATTTGAATGTGCACATTTCAGTCTAATGGTCGCTCTCCCTCCCTGAATTCCAGACACCTGGTCTACTGGTCCACCTGTCACTACTGCCTCTTTAATTCCCATTCTTGCCCTCTCATTAAGGACAGCTGTCACTGCCTCTAGTTCTTTATAGATTTAACGTTTATGCTTCTGACTAAAGTAGCCTCAGCAGAGAACATTTTCCTCAGGTGAGTCTCTCAGATATTCTCCTCCTTTATCCTCTTGCCATAGCAGCAATCTTAATTTCTCATTATTTAATGTATGCAGTTATTATCTGTTCTTAGCATGACTCCTCCAGTAGACTCTAAACTCCTGAGGGCACATTCTGGACCGTTATTCACCAAAATGTCCCAAGAGCCTAGCAGCTAAAAAGCACACAAATGTGCATGGAACAGATAAATATGTGGAAAGAAACATTTGGAGTTCATATTGTAATGTCTGAAACCCTGATGACTCCCTTCCCCACCCCTCCTGCACCAGCACCAACGTTGTAAGTCCCAGTTTTCCTCCTTGCAGTTTGCAGCTAATCCTGGAGAGAGCTTTCTCATGCAGAATGCCTCTTCCACACACTTATCCAAGCTGCCTTTATTTCAAGCTTTGACTTGTAACTACAGCTTTCAAGGTTAACATCAAGAAGCCAAAGTCCATAGGAGTAGGGCCAAACATCAAATTCTCAACAACAACAACAACAAAAACAACTTCATGTGCTTATATCACATAATTATTTTGCAAAATAAATGATGAAAAAGAATAAAGTTTCAAGTTGAGAGTAGATGAATTTATATAAAACTTTTAACTCTAAAAACGAGCTTCTCTTCTAGAAAGTACCAACTATTCAACATGAATAAAGATAACTACTAGATTGATGCAAAAGTAATTGGGGTTTTTGCTATTTAAAGTAATGGCAGAAAGCACAATAACTTTTGCACCAACCTAATACATATGTTTTTGAAAGTCAAGTCTTTCCATATGAAATAATTTTAAATTCCCTGTCAACTAGTCATTGCCTAACTTTAGAAAATTAAATAAAACAAGTAAGTTTATTTTGAACATAATAGCAAAGCAGTGTTATTTAAGATGTTTTCAATTTGCACTTGTGAAAAATGTAGTTCAAGGAACATATCCATAAATATAAATGATGTTTAAATATTATTCCAAAAGGCAAAACTCCAGATAGTTTCTTAACATAATATCATAGTTGAAAGAAGAAATACTGATATTGTTCTTAATGTATATATTAGAGTCTAATACATCTTTAATGAACTTTAAAATATGAAATTATATCCAATATTTGATGTTGACCAGACTGACATTACAAGCCAGTGGTCCACAAATGATATGGTTTGGCTGTGTCCTCACCCAAATCTCATCTAGAATTGTGTCTCCCATAATTCCCACATGTGAGTTCGTGAAACCTCTTTTTCTTTATAAATTACCCAGTCTCGAGTATGTCTTTATCAGGGGTGTAAAAACAGACTAATAAACCAACCTTTTTGGCACCAGGGGCCAATTTCATGGAAGACAATTTTTCCACAGATGCATGACAGAGGATGTGGGGGATGGTTTTGGGATGAAACTGTTCTACCTCAGATCATCAGGCATTAAACTTTCATAAGGAGTGTACAACCTAGATCCCTTGCATGCATAGTTCACAATAGGGTGGTTCTCCCATGAGAATCTAATGCCCCCACTGATCTGACAGCAGGCAGAGCTCAGGTGGTAATGCTTGCTAACCCACCCATCACCTACCTCCTGTTCTGTGGCCTGGTTCCACAGATGGCCAGGGGCTTAGGAGTCCCCTGATACAAGCTATAGAAGCAACAGTAATTTCCAAACCAATTCCATATTTCGGTGCAATTACATGTCTATAAAGCAAGTGATTTCCCCATCTTACACTATTTCCTGAATTCCCATGCAAACTCATTAGGCTGAATATTTCTAAAACCAAAAAAATTAGTTGATCACAAAAGTGCAAATTGCTAAAACATATTTATATAACCTGTTAAGGCAATCAGGACTCAGTTCTAATTCATCTGACATATGACTAGATGGGACAACTTTCAGAAAACTGAATCACTTTAAAGATATTTAAAATTAAGGCAATGGAAAGATGAGGAAGTGAATTGAAGAAAGGAATATTTTCCAGATGTCCTGAGTCACAACTGCAAGACGAAGACAGCGACACAAGGCTGTGGAGGAAATCGTGCTGGCACATAGCATGGTATGTGAAAGGGGCAAGATTCAATTTTAGCAAAGCTGTACAATTCACAGGAACACTGCAAGAGCAATTGCAACCCCCAAGCAAGGGGAAGGGAGTGTGGAAACACCTGCAGGTCATGAGATGTTACATTTCAGGATCAGTTGTCCATAGATACATTCATCAATGTCACCTACTACTATAAGATATGAAAGCGAAGGTACCCCGTCCTTTATGAGCTGTTTTCCTTTAACTGATTTACGGAAGTGGGGAACTTGTAAATACATATTTTTTTCCAGTAGATGATATAATTTTTAATAATCAGCTATGGCTTAAAAGCACTTAAAAAGTTGTAAATTTTGTAGGCCTTTTTACTCCCATTGTCTAACTTTCTTGGCAAATTTATAATTTTATGCATTTATGTGGATTTCCAAACTGCCTTACGTCACATGACCATATTTTATTTCTATTTTCTGAAATTATGAAAGAGAATTAATGTATCACGATGCATTAAAGTAATAAATAACTAATTCACATAGTTGTCATCAGTTTATTTCTAGTGATTAGTAGTTGTAACCTCTGTATGATCTAAATTCTTGCCTCAGAAAGGGATTATTTCTCAGAAATATTACTATATATTTTGTGGTTTTAAAATTACATACTGAAAAACGATGAAATTCAAATTATTACGTTGTTTTTACTTTTTTTTTTTTTTTTTTTTTTTTTTGAGGCCAAGTCTTGCTCTGTCGCCCAGGCTGGAGTGCAGTGGCACAATCTCGGCTCACTGCAACCTCTGCCTCCCGGGTTGGAGCAATTAGGCCTCAGCCACTCAAGTAACTGGGATTACAGGTGTGCGCCACCACACCCAGCTAATTTTTGTATTTTTAGTAGAGACAGAGTTTCACCATGTTGGCCAGGCTGGTCTCAAGTGATCCTCTGTCTTCAGCCTCCCAAAGTGCTGGGATTACAGGAGTGAGCCACTCCGCCCAGCCGAGTTGTTTTTACTTTTAATGAGGAAGATATGTAATTGTTAATACATGAACAGATGAGGAAAAACATTGTGATATAAAGGATATACTTTGGCTTCCCCCACCCCCAAAAAAAGATCGCCTATTATACTATACATTTACATTTTTTTCTTTTAAAAATGTTGAAATTAAGTTTTAAAAATTCTGTTAATCTTCAACCCAGATCATACTTCTACTAAGGAAAACAAAGAAAAGAAAAATGGCCAGGCACAGTGGCTCACACCTGTAATCCCGGCACTTTGGGAGGCCGCGGCGAGTGGATCATGAGGTCAGAAGTTCAAGAAGAACTTGGCCAAGACGGTGAAACCCTATCTCTACTAAAAATGCAAAAATTAGCTGAGCAAGATGGCAGGTGCCTGTAATTCCAGCTACTCAGGAGGCTGAGGCAGGAGAATTGCTTGAATCCAGGTGGCAGAGGTTGCAATGAGCCAAGATTGTGTCACTGCACTCCAGCCTCGGCGACAGAGTGAGACTCCATGTCGAGAGAGAGAGAGAGAGAGAGAGAGAGAGAGAGAGAGAATAAGATTAGTACCTCAAATGACAAGAGAAGACAAATTATAAAAAGAATAAAAGGATGCAGACATGCCTGCTTACAGCCAAAAAGAAGTCAGAATGTGGAATTAAAGTTTCCAAAAATTTGAAACTGGAAGCATTTCTCTCTTTTCCTTTATAAATTTAATGGACAAAAATATCAGCAAATGTATATTTTTAGTTAAACATTTTAACCAGCTACTTACGATTTCAAAGGCAGCTCAGGCATCAGAATACATATGCTTTGTATAGCATAGATTATAGTGGTCTATAAAAGATAATGGAGAATCTGTTTTGCAGAATTTAAAGAGAATGGTGATTAACACTTCCAGTCTTAGAAGCATCCCCCAAAACCATTATTATTTATTGGAGTTCAAAGTCATGAACATATCTAATTATGGTTTGAAGTTTTAAAAATATCCCCCCCCCAAAAAAATGCTAAACTTCAGGAACAAATCTACACACACACATCCAAATAGCATGATGGAAACTTAAAGCTAACAAGAAATGCATGAGTTAGGCTATAACGCAATAATAATTAAGATGAAAGAGAAGCATGCAAGCCACATCAAAAAGCACCACATTGCAAATTTACAAGCACAAATAGGAAAAAAAATTGTCAAATCTCCAGAAATACTTAGCTCTAAAATTCCAACCAGACAGCAAATAAATGTTTGCTCTAGAAAATGTTTATGCACCTTCAGGTAAAGAACTTTGCTATTAGACTATCCTGGCCAACATGGCTAAACCCAGCCTCTACTTAAAAAAAAAAAAAAAAAAAAAAAAAAAAAAGTAGCCAGGTGTGGTGGTGCACACCTCTAGTCCCAGCTACTTGGGAAGCTGAGGCAGAAGAATCATTTGAATCTAGGAGGCGGAGGTTGCAGTGAGCCAAGATCGTGCCACTATACTCCAGCCTGGGCAACAGAAACTCCATCTCAATAAAAAAAAAAAAAAAAAAAAAAAAAAAAAAAAAAAAAAAAAGTGGGCCGGGTGCTGTGGCTCATGCCAGTAATCCCAGAACTTTGGGAAGCCAAAGCAAGTGGATCACTTGAGGTCAGGAATTCAAGACCAGCCTGGCCAACATCGTATCTCTACTGAAAATAAAAAATTAGCTGGGCATGATGGCAGGCCCTGTAATCCCAGCTACTGAGGAGGCTGAGGCAAGAGGATCACTTCAACTTGGGAAGCAGAGGTTGCAGTGAGTCAAGGTCATGCCACTGCACTCCAGCCTGGGCAACAGATCAAGACTATCTGAAAAAAAAAAAAAAAAAAAAAAAAAAGGCAACAGAAGATTGTGATCTTACTAATCTTACTATTAGAAAAAAAGGAAAGCTTTTTTTTTTTTCATTATTCATACTGACTGTATAAGTTGGCTCATTTCTGTTTAATATCAGCCCAATTATTCAGCAAAATTAATCTCTATGATAAGCTTAATATTAATATTTTTCTGAGATGAAGTCTTGCTCTTGGCGCCCAGGCTGGAGTGGAATGGTATGATCTTGGCTCATTGCAACCTCCGCCTCCTGGGTTCAAGTGATTCTCTTGCTTCAGCCTCCAAGGAGCTGGAATTACAGGCACCTGACACCATGCCCAACTAATTTTTGTATTTTTAGTAGAGACGGGGTTTCTCCATGTTGCCCAGGCTGGTGTCAAACTCCTGACCTCAAGTGATCCTCCCAAAGTGCTAGGATTATACGCATGAGCCACTTGAATTTTTTAAGCTAACCTGATGAAAGGAAAATTATTTTTCTTGGAGTACTTTTTATTCCAGCAGAAGAACCTAAAACTGTTATATCATCCCCCCACACGTGCAGAAATGATAAACCAATGCAATAATAACAACAATAAAACCTTCATGAACTGTCAGCCTTTTCACGGGTTCTACTGGCATCAGTCCTGCAAGAATGTAAGGGGCAGGACTGAGATATGAAGGCAGAGGGGAAAAAGCTGTAATTGATTTTAACAGAAAGATCTAAATAGCCAGGAAGAACTGAAAGTAATATTACCTTCTGGTGGAGTACTTTTGCAGCAGCAAAAATAAAATCTAACGAATTTGAAAGAAATTACTTAAGGTGATTAAATTCTAAAACAGGACTCTTGCTTTTAGTTCTCTTCTGTTTTGGAAATTTTCCTAGTCTGAAAATGACAATGAATGATAGCATAAAATAGAACATGATTTCTTTTTCTGGTCTGTTTATTGGCACAGAATTGTTATTTGAGACTTGTTTTTAGTAAATTTGTTAATGGGACATCTCTCCTTACTACTATGCCAGCATTAAATAAAATAAATGAAACGAAAAATAAAGGAATAAAATATATTTAATAAACTAATATCTTATGATTTACTTTAAATAATTGATGAAATATAAAATTGAATTCTAAAGAAGATGTCGTAACTAGATAATGAAGTTTTTATTGCGTCTTTTTCAGCCCTCTCTTATTTGGGGGAGTGAGGTGGGATAGGATCCAGAAACTTTCCAAACTTAAATGTTAAGACTATCGGTTGGCGGTCAGTTTCTTGTCATCATCAATATGTACTATGGCCATGGACATTTAGTAATGTTGACAATTTTCTGTAAGAGAAGTTTATTCTTTTGGTCACTGTTAAATATTTTTACTATATATGAAGTCTTTTTGAAATCCTCCAAGGACATAGAATGGAAAGTAAAAGACAAAAGGTACAATATTGTGTTTTTTAAAACACTCATTGACTCGCTTGTAAGTAGGAGCTAAACAGTGGGGATGCACAAATATACATGGTGGAATTATAGACATTAATGACTCCAGAAAGGGCAAGGGCGAGAAGAAGGTGAGGCTTAAAAAATTACCTATTGGGTACAATATTAACTAGTCAAGTGATAGGTTCATTAAAAGCCCAGACTTCATCACTACACAATATATTAATGTAAGAGGTCTGTACTTCTACCCTCTAAATCTATAAAAATAAAAATATTTTTAAGAAAATTAGAAAAAAAAAAAACACTGCTATCGACTCGCTAAAAAAAAAAAAAAAAAAAAAAAACAGTTGGCAGGACATGGTGGCGCACACCTGTAATCCCAGCACTTTGGGAGGCAAAGGTGGGTGGATCATGAGGTCAGGAGATCGAGACCATCCTGGCCAACATGGTGCAATGCCGTCTCTACTAAAATACAATTAGCTGGGCCTGGTGGTGTGCGCCTGTAGTCCCTGCTACTCAGGAGGCTGAGGCAGGGGAATTACTTGAACCTGGGCGGCGGAGCTTGCAATCAGCAAGATCATGCCACTGCATTCTAGCCTGGCAACAGAGTGAGACTCTATCTAAAAAACAAAAAAGGTCAGAGAAAGGCAAAATGAAGGATCATGGAGCTGTGAGTTGCCTGGGATCATCTATCTTGCAATAGTACATGCCCCACGAACTGCAGCCTGACTAATCCCTTGCGTCAGAATGACACGCAGTTTTCTAAAGAGCCCAGGAACGTCTCTCTTTGTCTTAATTAAAAATCATATTGCATATGTTTTGGCAAAAACTTCTAGGCAGGAAAGAGTTCATTTCCACCGTGTTGACTTGTGGCTTCTTTCCTTATTATCATTAAAAGTTTCCTGCTCTGGATGGAGTCAGCTCTACCTCCCTAAGAGTTGACTTTTGTTTTCCTTGTGCTCCCCAAAATATATCAAGACTACAAACTTGATAAGGTTTGGCTCTGTGTCCCTACCCAACTCTCATTTTCAATTGTATTTCCCATAATACCCATGTGTCCTGGAAGGGACCTGGTATGAAATAATTTGAATCATGAGGGCGGGTTCCCCCATACTCTTCTCATGGTAGTGAATAAGTCTCATGAGAGCTGATAGTTTTATCAGAGGTTTCTGCTTTTGCATCTTTCTCATTTTCTCTTGCCGCCACCAGGTAAGAAGTGCTTTTGCCTCCTGCCATGATTCTGAGGCCTCCCCAACCACGTAGAACTGTTAAGTCCAATTAAACCTTTTTTTCTTCCCAGTCTCAGGTATATTTTTATCAGCAGCATGAAAACAGACTAACACAAAACTCTTCTCTTCAAAGATGATTGTTTTCAAAATGGATGTTCACACCGTAGAATTTCTAAAAATCATAACTGGACATGTGAATGTCTTTAGCTGTGATTACGCACTTTTGTTTTGATTTATAAAGCACATATGAATAATGTGCATGTTTATTGGAGGTCTGAACATGAGAGACAGAATGAAGTATCTTTGTGGATTTTTCTTTTGATAATCAATTTTAGAAGCAGTCTCAGTATATAGTGAATTGCAACTCATGTTATAAAATCACTTTCATAATTCCTTATTACCACATTGTTCTTTTTCATATGATACTGTTGTAAACTTAATTTTCTATCTGTTTTGTAGAAAAAGCAATATATAAATTTTCTATATTTTCATTAAAAACTAATTTCAGAAAAGCACATTTTTCAAAGGTATTTTATAAATGTTTATGTATTGATTACCTATAAAACTGGAGAACTGTTGTTTTTAAATTTCTGCCTACATTTGACTTAGCTCTATCTATGCAATTATCTATCCATAATTACATGCCAAACGACCTTAACTGTTATGTGTGTAACATAAGACCTTGAATCAAAGATAAAATTTCGTAGTTCCAGAAAGAAGATACTGCTTTTTTCTGTTATGATTAAAAACAAGAAAGGGCCTTCTTAACTTTAATCAACTTACTTAAATGTTCTTTCAAAACAAAAAAGGTAAAATTTTGGTTAAGTAATATTAAAAATGTTGAGACCACTAATTGAACAGAAGCTTTATAGCAACTATGTGATTCAGGTTAATCTATAACATTATTGAAAATCAATATGCTTGAAACCACACAGTTTAAGAAGCATGAGCTACTAAGCACATAGATTTTACAATATAATCAATAGCAGACAATGGAAAATGAAGCTGAACACCTCTTCTAGATAGTCAAAGGACACATACTAGGTGCCATCATCCAGTTTTAAGTGTATAATTTAGACTTAACAAAATCTCAACCTTTGCTTTAGGATTTCAGGTGTAGAAAAAAATGTGTTTATATTATTTTTACTCCCTCAAAACTTTTAACGTGGAGTGCGGTGCAAAGATGACTAAAATAGGAATCAGGAGAAATAGATTATTTTCTTGGCTTTGTACTTATTAATTTGTGACCTTATGACTACTCTTTTACTTCACATTTCTATAAAATAGTGAGGCTCTCTTAGAAGAGCTATAACTACTTTATATCATGCTTTAAAAAAGATATTAAGTAAAATAACACATGTAATATACATTGCCACAAACCTATTATGCTATAGATACTCAATAGATATTAGTGTATTTCCCTTTAAAGATCCTCCTAGTTCTAAAATTCTGGGATAAAGTGTCATTTCCTCATAGGCTTTCACTAAATAAAAATATGCCAACTATTAAGAGTTGCTATCTTGGCCAGGCGTGATGGCTCACGCCTGTTATTCCATTACTTTGGGAGGCCGAGGCAGGCAGATTGCCTGAGGTCAGGAGTTCAAGACTAGCCTGGCCAACATGGTGAAACCCCATCTCTACTAAAAACATAAAAATTAGCTGGGTGTCATGGCAGGCACCTGTAATCCCAGCTACTGGGAAGGGCGAGGCAGGAGAATTGTTTGAACACAGGAGGCAGAGGTGGCAGTGAGCCAAGATTGCACCATTGCATTTCAGCCTGGGTGACAAGAGCAAAACTTCATCTCAAAAAAAAAAAAAAAAAAGAGTTGCTATCTTTATTGACAGGATTATTGCTATTTTTTGTTTTCCTAATTTTCTGCAATCTGCATATATTTAGTGGATTAAATAAAATAATATCAATTGAACACAAACACCATAAAGAAGACATACTTCAAACTGGGTGATATTTGCAAGATACATAGCTGACAAAGAATCAGCTACTCCGTGTGTGTGTGTGTGTGTGTGTGTGTGTGTGTGTGTGTATACTGGAAGAGAGGTCACAAAGAACCTACAGAAAAAAACAATGAGTAAAAGACTTGCACAAATATATCATGCAAGAAGTTAACCAAAGAGTCAATAAACATATGTCCATTCTCATTTAATCAGGAAACTTCAAATTAAATCTATATCAGATATTATTTTATACCATTTTGTTGGCAAAAATGTTTAAATCTGACAATAAAAAGTGTTGAAAATGCTCATCATCACTGGTCATTAGAGAAATGCAAATCCAAACCACATTGAGACTCCATCTCAGGCCACTTAGAATGGCAATCATTAAAAAATCTGGAGACAACAGATGCTGGAGAGGTTGTGGAGAAAAAGGAACACTTTTACACTGTTGGTGGGAGTGTAAATTAATTCAACCATTGTGGAAGACAGTGTAGCACTTCCTCAAGGACCTAGACCCAGAATTCCCATTACTGGGTATATATCTAAAGGATTATAAATCATTCTATTATAAAGACATATGCACAGGTATGTTCATTGCGGCACTGTTTACAATAGCAAAGACCTGGAACCAACCAAAATGCCCATCGATGATAGACTGGACAAGGAAAATGTGGCACATATACACCATGGAATACTATGCAGCCATAAAATAATGATGAGTTTTTATCCTTTGTAGGGACATGGATGAATCTGGAAACCATCATTCTCAGCAAACTGACACAAGAACAGAAAATCAAACACTGCATGTTCTCACTCATAGGTGGGTGTTGAACAATGAGAACACATGGACACAGAGAGGGGAGCATCACACACTGGGGTCTGTTTTGGGGGACTAGGGGAGTAGCAGCGGGGGGTAGGGAGGTTGGGGAGGGATAACATGGGGAGAAATGCCAGATATAGGTGATGGGGAGATGGGGGCAGCAAACTACATTGCCATGTACATAACTATGCAACGATCCTGCATGATCTGCACAGGTACCTCTGAACCTAAAGTACAATGTGTTGGGGAGAATTTGAAGCCACTTGAATACTTTCATAGTGTACTTATGGGAATATACATTGATTCAACAATAATTGTAAAATTTCATTTTCTAGTAAATTTGTACATACCCATAGCCTGTGATCCAGCAAGTCTACTCATAAGTCAACAGAAATAATACTAGTTATAGCAAACAACATTCAAACCTCAGTGTCTTACGGCAACGAAGTTTTATTTTTTGCTCACATCACATACTGATGTGAGTCAATGTGGCAAGAGTTCTTCTACACACAATTACTCAATCTAGTGGTTCTTCTGAGTCTTGAGTCTTCTCCTGGGTTACCTTCACCCAGTCAGGAGACAAAGGTAGAGAATAAATGCGGAGTAGGGAATTTTATACCATATACCTGGAAGTGGTTATATGTCACCTCCTTCAAGATTCCATCACAGCCTAAACTCAAACGTCTTGACCTAACTGGAGAGGGTGCTGGATAAGGTAGTATAGTTCTGTAGAAAGAAGGGAAAGGAGAATACGGATACTGATGAGCATTAGCAATCTCTGTCACAATTGTTCCTTTTGGTCACCAAATATCTCCATGCTTCCTTATTACCAAAAATAGAAGACAGCACTCTCTTCCTAAGGAAGACCAACTCATTTAAATACTTTATCTAGCTCAGTGTCTAGGATCTCTGGCTTATGTGCAATCTTCTCCAGATATGGTCTCAGAGTCTAGCCACTTAGAAATCAAAAAGACAATCAACTTTCTCCAAAACTCCCACATGTAAATGTGCAACAATGACAAGATAACTGTAAGAAATCATGCCCATTCAGAAAGAGAAAGAACTAGAGACACCCAATATTCATTGACCTAGAGTGATTAGGAAGGACCCTTAAGACATACTGCACAGATCGCTTACCCTGGGAGTAAACAGCGTTCCTTGATTTGACCCTGACGTTACCAGGAAGAACTCTCCCGTCCAATGTTGTTTGACCTCCATGCTCTAGAAGTTTATTTTGTGTTTGCCATCCTCCTTGGTCACATCTGAAATGGATGTTGGAGAGTAGCCTTTGTGCAGTGTCTGGAAAGCTTTTGTGAACTATTCCCTGCTGAAGTTTTAGCTTGCGAGTATGTTAGTTCACTAGGGCTGCCATAAAAAGATGCCACAGGCTGTGTGGTTTAAACAACAGAAATTGATGTTCTCACGGCTCTGGAGCTAGAAATCCAGGATCAAGGTGCCAGCAGGTTTGGTTTCTTCCTGGGCTTGCAGGTGGTTGCCTTCTCACTGTGTCATTGACCTTTCCTCTCTGTGTGCACATCCCTGATGTCTCTTTGCATATCCAGATTTCCTCTTCTTACAAGCATTCCAGTTGGATTGAATTAGCCCTGAACGAAAGGCCTCATTTTAATCTAACTGCATCTTTTAAGTCGCTATCTCCAAATAGAGTCTCATTATGCATTACTGGGATTAGATTTCAATATGTGAATTTTGGGGGCTGGGGTACAATACAGCCCATATCAGGAGTCCAAAAGTTGTTTCGCCACTGGAACATCCAATGTTAAAGTTAGTTTTTTTGGCAGTGAAATTCCCTCAAGATATGGGTAGGCATATGATCTGTTTGTTTTTGCTTAATTTCATGTGTCAGTGACCACACTCAAATTTCTTCCCCAGAATTCTTAGACCTGCTTTATTTCTTTGCTTGCTATTCATTGCCTCCTTTGCTAAACTAATGGGTGATGATCTGATGACACATATCAGGTAGGCTTGGGAGGCAGACGCTCATCTCAATTTTGTCATGAATTTGACTGACTTCTATTAAACAGATTTTTTTTTTTACTGTCCCTTTGCCATGCACAGCTTCTTAAACATTTTCTCTCTTACCTTATGGATTCTAGAAGAATTGACAACTCCACCTTTTTGGCTTCCTAAGTTTCTAGACTGGCTGTATTTCCATTGTTTTCCCTCTTAAATATCATTCTTATAACACTTTTTATTATATACCTTTACATTTTACTAGAATACCCATAATAAAAGGCAGGTAATTGTAGCAAATACACTGTAAACATGATCTTTTCTAATCTTTATCCTCTTGAGCTGAAAGTTGGTGAGTGATCTGCCTTCCAAGTGATCACTAGCAACCATCTTACCACATTCTTGCCTTGCTGCTACAGGGATCTCCAGCCTTTAAAACTCTGATATCTGATCCCTTGTCATGGTGACTGCTGAGCCAATGCTGTATGTAAGGTATGTAAGGTCTTTCTGGTTAGGAGATAAGGAAAGAGAATGAGTATGGGATTTCTGGAAATAAGCCTGGAAGTGGCATACATCACTTCTCTTCACATTGCCTTGACCAGAAGGCAATCACACAGCCCCATCTAGTTGTGGAGAAGGCTTAGAAATGCAGTATCGGTGCATGAATGGAAAGGAGAGGAAAACGTAGATGCGCATGAGCACAGGTGTTCTCTAACACAAGACCTTAGAGAAGCTTTTGCTTATTTGTTGGTTGTAGTCAAGACAAAACAAAATAAAAAGCCAAAAAACGCCAACTCAAGTATACATTAACACAAGAATAGATACATACACATATGCATACATAGACTCATATTATACATAATTAAGCACAAAATCATATAAAACTAAATAAAATATTAGTATGGTTAATATTTAATTATATTAACGTGTTGTAAAATTATCAAAAAAAATTTAAAGGCTTAGAAGATTTATGGGGCTGGCACATTTATTCACACCATCTCATGAAATCACAGAATTATTTAAAACTGGGAAGAGACCATTAAGATAATGTAGGTGAATCCTCCTTTTACAGGAAAAACAGATGCATACATAAATAGAACTCTCTAAAGAAGATAGTACCAGATCCAAAACTAGAACCTCTCCAAGGATAGAATAAGAAATATTACTATGAGGCACTATTTCAAAAGATACCAATATATGTATGTGATGGCAACAAAAATAAGAGAAAGAAATTGTAGAGTTAACGAGTTTACTAATATTATAAAATTATTTTCCACGTGCAGGAAATGTCTTACATTCTCTACAAATAACATAACAGTTTTTCTCATTTTTGCCCTCCCATGTTGCATCTATAACTTTTGTTTAGAAGACTCCTTATTTACTTTCAGTTTTCATCACTTTCTTGCTCTAACTACAAATTGAATATTATTAAATTTTAGTACTATTAATAGCTCACCATTGGCAGATTTTTCTAGTCAATTTTTAAGGAAGTAATAGCAATATTTTTTTCTGTTATGGAACAAATGCTGTTACAAAATATGGCATAAGCACAGCATTGTTAACCATACTAGAATTAATATATTCCTCTTCTCAGCTCTGATAGTAGCATTTTATGTGTTCTAATTTCTCTGCCAAGGTTTTAAACTTTTAAATTCGTGCCCACTTATTTGTTAGTGCAACACCTTGCACAGTATAGAAGTTCCATAAATATTTTTGGAATAAGTAAATTTTTATAGTTGTACAATCTCTCTCTTCCCTCCCCATACACACACACACACACACACACACACACACACACACACACACAGTTAAAACAATGACTGATTAACTTAAAGTCCTTATGGTTTACTTTTCTGTGTTTGACTTTGGGAATACAGATATAGTCAGACATCTTTTGATGACAAATATGAGAAAACCCAGGTATTTATTATATTATTCAGTTTTTTTTGTATTATTACTATTATCATGTGATATTAGTGGGGGTGCTTCATTTCACAAATTACACTTAAAAGCTTAAAACACACCTTGCCACAGCTTGGTCAAATCACATTGAGCTTCATGGGATAGGCATGGAAGGGGCAGAGCCATTGCAAAAGTTTCCAATTTCAAATACTCTTCTCTAAGACAGGAGGGGGGAATGAGGGAAGTTGTTCCAGGAATGTCAGACTACCAACAGCATCAGTAGAAGCTTATCATGAGAACAGCTCACCAGGAAGGACCCTGAAGCTAAGCCAATGAAAGCAAGACAAAAATTCTCAGTGGAAGCATGGTGCCCGGAACAGAGATGTGGCCTTTAGATCCCAGATGCCCTGTTATGAACTCTGTATTTGAAGGGAGTTGCTTAATTTTCTGTAGCACAATTTTTTAATCTGTAAATTGAACCTTCCGTGAACATTAAATTAATAAATTTCAAGTACCTAGAACAATCATGGGCACCTGGTAAGCACTGGAAAAAGGTAAGCCTTGATCATCAACCTGATAACAAAGTATTTTATCATCAACCTGATAAAATAAAGCGTTTTATTATCATCATCATTACTGCTAACCCAGGAGCCATGGGTCCAGGCGTCGGTCAGTGGTAAATCCAGAGACTGGGGGATAACCTTGTTGGTTGAATAGCTGACTCTTAATGGAACTGAGGTAGATGATCAGCAGAGGGTAAGATGCACATGTGGAGAAGGGATGGTCACCGGCCAAGGTATCTGAGTGAATAGGAAAGTTTGAGTTGTTGCTGTGCCCTTTTGTCTTTCTGATTTGATACCTTCTCATTGGGCTGGGAGAGGTGACTTAATGTGTTTTTCAGTTAGGGGGATATTATTCAAATGCACTTGCATTTTCTTGCTATCGTTGTCACTGGGTTTTCTAATATGTAAATGTATGTTTCTTGTTGATCCATCTCTCTGTTGGCCAAACCAGTGTCTCCTTGCAATGTCAGTATTATTTTATTTTATGGAGTGACTGAGAAAAATTCTGTTTTGAGTTACTTTGCTTTTCAGAGATTAAATGCTTTTAAAAGGAAATGCATTATTATTTCCTTTTTTAAAGTTTTAATAACAGTGAGAGAATCTGAATTTCCTCTAGTAGAACAATTGAAAAAGACACTTTATAATGTACACACAATTCATTCAATGGGAACCCAGAGGATGATATCTACCATTATATAGCCATAATTTTAGGTAATTCTCATTTGTTAAATGTATCAATAGTAATATTTTAAAAGAGTAATTTTTAAAGTAAAGTAAAATCCAGATTTATTTGATTTCCTTTGTTAGCTACATTACTACCACTTATTCTTGCATGAGTAACCAGTGTTGTTTCTTCATGCTAATAGTAAATGACTTATACCAGGAGAACTTTCATTTTTAGAGCAAAGTTTAGAAAAGTTGTTCAAAATGAAAATTGTATTTTAATAGCTTTAAAAATAATAGGAAGCATATTTAGGAAGGAGTAAATATTAAATTTAATATACACAATATTATAATTATGAAAAGGCACAACTATGAATGTAAAGGAATTGAGGCTACTGTTTTATTCACAGAGAGATAGCTTCAGTGTAATGATATATTCCAACGAAAATAACCCAATTCCTAATAGTCTATTGCAATATAACTTTAATATCTGCTATAATTGGTTTAATTTGCTGCATAAATTCATAACTGATTTTAGCTTTTCATATAATGTGCTCTTATTTAGACAGGCTAATCAGATGTTCTTGTTCAAAGACAAACATAAAAGCCTAGTGCAATGACTCATGCCTATAATCCCATGCTTTGTGAGGCCAAGGCAGGAGGATCGCTTGAGCCTAGGAGTTCCAGAAAAGCCTGGACAGCACAGCAATCCCCCATTTCTACACAAAATAAACGGTGGCTCACACCTATCATCCCAGTACTTAGGGAGGCCGAGGTGGGTGGATCACAAGGTCAAGAGATTGAGACCATCCTGGTCAACATGGTGAAACCCTGTCTCTACAAAAAATACAAAAATTAGCTGGGCATGGCGGCACATGCCTGTAGTCCCAGCTACTTGGGAGGCTGAGGTTGGAGAATTGCTTGAACCTAGGAGGCCGAGGTTGCGGTGAGCCGAGATCATGCCATTGCACTCCAGTCTGGGTAACAAGAGCAAAACTCCATTTCAAAAAAAAAAAAAAATTAGCCAGGCATGGTGTCACGTGTGTGTAGCCCAGCAACTTAGATGGCTGAAGCAAGAGGATTGCTTGAGCCCAGGAGGTTGAGAATACAGGGTGCTATGATGGTGCCACAGCACTCCAGCCTGGGTGACAGAATAAGACTCTGTCTCTAAAAACAACACCACAAAAAACAAAAATAGAAAGAGGCAAGCACCTCTGACAGAGTATCAGCCCACATAGGACTTCCCTGTTACTATACCATGTAACTTGTTAGCTACATTACTACCACTTTGTCTAAAGGAGCATCTTGAGATGCAAGGTCACATTTGCAGTACGGTGCGAAAGTCATTTTAGCATCAAGAACAGAGTTAACAGTTTTAAGCCCTAGCTCCACAAAATTGGGTATGTGAATGTGGCTATTGATATTCATCTCTTTGAGTTTCAATTTTACAATATAATCAACCTGCAAAATAAGGATATTACCTCTCTTCTGGGGTTATATTTTTGAGGCTGAAAGGAGATGACTCAGATAAAGCTATTAACAAAGCATACACTGGCTCATAGTAGTAGGTAAGCATGCTATAAAATGTATGACTACTATCATTTTTGTTTTTATCATTTTAGCAGTGGTAGGAGTCATACTTAAAGATGGATAAGAACTTAGGAGCAAGAGAGGAAAAAAGAAGTATTTAAGGCCTGTGAATGTGAAGCCTTTGTTTTCCCGGTTATCCCACTGGCTGCTAACATGAGGATCTAAGTATCAGCTATCACACAGTAAATTCTCTGCATCTGCTTTTTGGATATCCTAAATCCTTCACCTCAGTTTCTCTGTAATGCTTTTGGGATTACCACAGGGATGTCTCTGCTCTCCACAGATGAGTTTGCAGATCATTATGTGGGATTGGTCTCCCCTCCCTCTGCAGCATCCCTGGGGTGTCGGTTTTGTATGCCAGGAGCTATGCTTCCAGTGCCCTCTGACCAGATCACCACATTGAGCATCCCCCAAGGTGCCTCCGTTGTTGACAAGCCCTGCCAATATCAAGGCCACTCCTGCCAAAGCCTACTGATGTCTGCACTGAGGCTGCAAAGCCCACAGTCAAGAGTGCTGATGCATCCAGGACACAGCCCAAAGTCACAGAGGGATAGCACTGTGCCAGAGACTGGCTCTGAATTTGGCTGGGCTTCCAACAGATATCTGGATTCCCCAAATATCCACTGAGTGACTCCTAAGTGTGAGGCATTTTCCTTGACTTTTTTCCTTTTTCACTATCACATGCTAGAGTGGTAATTTTTATTGTGTGCCATAATTACTAATAGACTGGTGAGTAGAAGGTGATCTATTAGATGGTTTTTAAAACGCATATAATGTGATAATCCTTTCTTTTCTTAAAGGCAATAAAAATATAATTATGTGCTGCCATAAGGTAATTGCAAAAGAAAACAATTTCAGGAATGATTATATTAAAAACAAAAAGAATTCTTGAGGAGGGAAAAGTTAGCAAAGAGCTATAGATATGAATTTTTAATTTTTTATCTATTGATTCAACTTCAAGGAAACAGATAAAATACTCTATAAATAATCCTCTTGCCCAGCAGATTTTCTCGTAATAAGTAAAATGCAAGAATCAATAATCAAGAAGAAATTCACATCATTGGTTTATCAGTCTGCTTTTAGTCCAGCTCTCCTTTTTATGGGCCTCCGTGGCACTTCTTAGTTCAATTTAAACAATATGCCCTTTACCATTGCTTTAGTAATTGAAAATTGCATGGTGAGTTTTACTAATGCATTTCTGCATTTTGGCCAACAACAACCTTTCTATTTCAGAACTCTGCTTCTTAACTCCATCTACGAATTCATTTACCTCCACAACCCTTGTTACTTTCTTTCTTCTTATGGCAAAGAATCAGGTATTTCTCTTTCTGTCTAGGGTTAATTAATCTCTGTACCTGTGTTCTGGTTTATTTTCCCTTTTCAGGCAGAATTTTCTTACGCTTCTCTTTTCTATTTTCAAGCTCTTTCTGTTCATAGGTTACATAAAGATATCAAGTCTTTGTACCTTTGAACAGAAAAAAAATTTCAAATCCTATGATTCCTGTATCTAACTTCCCTTCCCAGTCAAGCACTTAGAAATAATTTCATCAACTCCCTTCCTCGAATTGCTCATTTTCCTTTCTCTCTGCAGTACTGTATAATCTACGCTCCAAAAGGAAAACCGACAACAATAATGAAATGACCCAAATCCACTGGACTGGCTCCTTTTTGGCTTTTACTTACTATTTCTGCGCATTTTAATTGAATCTGCCCATCTCTCTCTCCCTCTCTCCCTCTCTCTCTCTCTCTCTCTCTCCCTCTCTCTCTCTCTCTCTCTCTCTCTGTTTCTCTCTCTCCTGCACTTGCTCTCATATTTCATCTGCCTTCTCAGCCTTGACAATCCTTCTGATTACCTTCATAGGTTCATCTACTTCTGTTCTTCCCCTGGAAGTTGATCCATTCAAGTCAATACCACAACCTTCTTTCTAAAATGCAAATCAAATGCAACTGTTTCTTTTAAATTAAAGTTGCTTCCCATTGCCTACAAAGCTTAATTTTTAGCTTTCTATTCCACTCTATAAATCCAGCTCTCCACTCTCTATCAGACCCATAATCATTTTTCCAATCTGCCAGAACTTTCCATGCCTCAGAGCTTGTGCATATGTTGTTTGCACTGCCTGAGATATTTCTGCAATAGGCCTAGAATATTTGCTTTTGGCCAGTAACTATTCATTAAGCATCTATAATACATATAAAAACAGGCTGGGCACCCACAATGTAAGGAGGATGGTCATGTGTCCTACTTTTAGTACAAGCCACCTCACAGCCTTAGCAAGGGACATGTTTTATGTGCTATCATACCTGACTCTATTAGCCATTCCCTTAAGACTTTTTGATGGTTTCCCATTATGTTCCACTTCTAATACATCTCACAAGGCTGTCATAAACCACGTAATTTCCTCTGCCCTTTGTGCTTTTGCAGGTTTCCATTCCATACCTGTCTCTGAAACATGTCCAAAAAGTCAAGAAATAATGTTTTCTTCACCTTATAAGTCCATAAATTGACAGATCATGAAAGCATATCCTTTCTATAGTCTTCTCAAATTAAAGAATAAGAACTATATGATATTGCAATATAGCAAAAATACCTGAAATTTTCAGGACTGAACTTTCTGAACTGCAATCAATTATATATTTATTACTCACAACCATTATTCCTCAAACCATAGGCACACATATGTTCCAGATACACCTATTTTTAGAGCAGGATACATACACTTTAAATTGTTATTTTTACATAATTTCTTGTCTTATTTTATCTCTTTGTTGTGTGTAAGACACACACAACATAATTACATAATTTCTGGTCTTATTTTATCTCTTTGTTGTGTGTAAGACAGACAGAACATAATTATATAATTTCTGGTCGTATTTTCTCTCTTTGTTGTATGTAAGACAATGTGACAAAGATTGCACTATCAAGACAAAGATCGATAGTGTAATCTTCGTCACTATTATCTGCTCCTTTCTTTAACTCTTCATCTTTGACATTTGATTTTACTCTTACCTTTCCAGACCCACCTTCTCACTCTCCTTTGCAGGTCTTACTTCCCCAGCCTTTGAAATTGCTGTTATCAGTGTTCTTTCTTTGCATAGCTAGGTCCTCTTTACATTACTCCTCTCTGAAAATGTCATCCAAATATAACTTTGATTATTACTCAAATGGTAATGAAACCCATTTTTTACCTGCAAATCAGATCTTTCTCTCATGCTCTGAATTTACGTAATCTTATTTAGCATCCACCATTGAACAAATCACCAGTACCTTATATGCAACATAGATGGAAAAATATCTCCATACTCACCTTCTCAATTTGTATATTTCCCTGCATTTCTAATCTTAATTTGGAAATAATCATTGTTGTATGCTTTTCCTTTATGTTCCACCAACCAAATAATTTGCCAGTCTTTTTTTTTTCTGGGAACCTGTCTCCATATTTTATCCTTGAACTGTTTTCTTACTCAACACCCTCCAATCTAATTTCTTTTCTACTACCAGGGTTATGTATCTCACAGGCCTGCTTATTAAGCACAAAATCTGTGACTTATTGGTAATCACTTTCCCTAGCAGAGGGACTGGGACATAAAGTTAGCACAGTATAAAGGCTTGGTCATTCACTCATTCAACAACAATGTAATGAGCAAATACTATTTTCTAGACACTATACTAGATGCTCTGGATATATTAGTATCAGGGAGCTGAAGCTTACATTCTAGCAGGGGACAACAGAGAATAAATAATAAGATAAATAAATAAGTAAATTATTAGCATAGTAGCAAATGATACAAGACACAGAAATAAGAAAAGGAAGCTCAGAAGAATGGGAATGAGGAAAACCAGGGGTGGGCAAGTTGGATATCAAATAAGGTTGTCAAGGTAATTCTGTGTAGTTTGAATTTAGTAAAGATTTAAAGGAGATGAGGGAGTTACACATGCATTTAATAGGAATAAAAAATATTCAAGCAGGAGAAACAACTGATACAAAGGTCCTAACATGAAAACATACATAAGTGTGTTCAAGAAACAGTAAGAAAGCCATGGCTAGAAGGGAATTAAAAGAGATTCAGAAGTAGGAGGTGAGATCAGAGCTAATAGGCATTTCAGGTCATTGTGACACTCTTGCTCTGAGCAAAATTGTTGAATAAAGGCAGAAAAAGCAGAAAAAATTTTTGAATAAAGGCAGAATAAAGGTAGAAAATTTGAGAAAAAAAGTACACTAACATTAACTGAGACGAGAGAGAATATACATGATGGCTTCATCAACTGTCAGTTAACTCAGTGTGTCTAGTAAAATATCCTCACCTTAAAGTATGATTAGATATTTAACGTTGGATTCCTTTAATATGTCTTCTAAATTTGGATTATTCAAATAAGTCAACAATCTTTTTGATTGTGCCATTTTGGAAGCTGATCCTGGATGTGTTTCTGACACTGCAGCCTCCTGACCACTGTTGATCTAGCTTCCTTGAGCAATGAGGGCTAGGAAAATGTTTCTACTGGTGAACATTTTCTAGAAATGAAAAGCAATACCAAACACTGGTTAAGATCTACGAAGTCCTGCAAAGAAACCATAATTTTAAAAGTGTTTCTATAATTGTGAATGAAAAAGGTAGACTCTTAAAATTGTGAAGTAACCACTCACAATTCACAATTAATTAGTAACAAGTGGCACTTCACTTTGAAAACTGCCTTTGAAGGCTAATTTTTGTGCGTCTCTGGTTTAGAGAACTTTGATATTGAAGGAAAGCTTCAATTTCGAGGGTGGAGGGAGTTGTAAGCCCTTTACAATCCCATTAGTGACCTGGTCCAGTGGCAAAACACCTTATTTGGAGAAAATGGCTTCATCTTGACCCCTACAAGGCTTCACGTTCCCTCCTCTGAAACAGGCAGACATCCAACAAGGTAGTTACAGAATAAGAAGATATATCCACTGATTAAGAAAGGCTACTCTACGTGTTCCACTTTCTAATGTGTATTCAATCTAAAATTTAATTCAATCTGTTTCCCAGTATATCTCTAGGTATTATTTTGCCAAAGCTAAATTCACATTAGATAAATGAATTTTCTTTAATATATCTTTTTAAATCATTATAATATACATATATCAAAAGTAAATCCAGGAATGTGTAGTTTTGGCAACATGTCAAGAGTATGGAAGTTGGCCAGCAGAGTGGCTCATGCCTGTAATCCTAGCATTTTGGGAGGCCAAAGCAGGTGGATCACTTAAGGTTTGGAGTTCAAAACCAGCCTGGCCAACAGGGTGAAACCCTGTCTCTATTAAAAATACAAAAAATTAGCCAGGTGTGGTGGTGGGTGCCTGTAATCCCAGCTACTCAGGAGACTGAGGCGGGAGAATTGCTTGAACCCAGGAGGCAGACATTGCAACAAGCTGAGGTTACACCATTACACTCCGGCCTGGGCAACTGAGTTAGATTCTGTAAAAAAAAAAAAAAAAAAAAAAAAAAAAAAAAAAAAAAAAAAAAAAAAAAAAAAAACTATGGAAGTAATCATTCCTACTCTTACAGCAAGAGAAAAAATATAACAAAATAAAAATCAATGACCTTTATTTGACCTATCAAGGAATCATGGTTGTAAAGCCATCCCCAAAACTGGAGAGATAGGTCGATCAGGGAGTCACCTCCAATATCTGCTTTCCTGGAGCAAAAGGCACGGAAGCCATAAAATGGTAGAAACAGCTAAATGGTAGTTGCACAAAATTGCTGAAGCATGAGTGTAAACTAGCATGAGAGTGAGAATTTCCAGGGGCTACAGTCTAGTGTCTATGCAAAAAAATAATAATAGAAAAAAGCAGTAGGAAGTGATTTGTAACAGGACTCTCAGATGCAAACCAGAGAAGCTGACTGTGGCTGGCCAAACAAAAAGGGAGATTATTGGGTGGACATATTAGACAAATGGGCTGGAGAACCAGATTTAAGACTCCACTTCCAAAAATAATGCTCTAAACTATATTACAGAAGGGGCCAACAAGAAAACCACTGGCATTGACACTTCCATTAACAAGCAGTAGCTGTTTCAGTTTTTAAAATTTGTAGCAAGGAACTCAATTTTACTGCAGCTGCTCCTGACACCAGCTGAACACTCCTATCCCAGAACCCAGGACAAACATTCATCACCACCACCTAAGTAAGATGCTCCTGTCGTCATCCTCCCCATAAAAATGGCTTCACAACTTTGAGTATTTCCTCAAATTGCCAACTTCCCAATTGGATTATCTTATTAATATGCCCAAAGAGTGGAGATTTGTATAAATGTCTGGGCCCCAGCCATGAAGAATGGTGAGAATCCAGTTTTCTGGTTTCTACCATGGGAAGGTGAAACTCATAGTGATAAAAATTTCCAAACAGGCAAGATCATATTAAAAAGTTGTAGGCAGCCAGAAAAACTGAAACTAAGAGGTATTTACAACATTTCAAATTTTTATCACTGCCAGAAATTCAAAAATATAATGATCACATTTCTGAAAGGAAAATAATATAATAATGTTTTTACACAAAGTTACATAAGGAGTGGAAAAGTATCTGTGTTTACAACACACTCATGGAAATCTCTCTGTGAAAAAAGATCTTTTGTCAACCTTTAACAAGCATAATAACTTAAAGCTATGACAAAGTAAATACACTGAAGCATGGCACCCAACTGCTGTAGTGTGAAAAACAATAAAATAATTCTTTCTCCAGCTTTCTAGCATCAAACTTTTAATTGTGAATAAATCTATATTCACTGAACTTCCATTAAATATTTTTAAATCAATAAACAGCATTAGAATTGCTGAATGCACAAGAGAAATTGTATGTATAACAGAAATGAGGGCTGATTTTTAGTCATATAAACTTCTATTTTTGTTTTTTAAATATAAATATCTTGTTTTCAAAAATTCCGTAATGACTTCCGTTTTCTGGTTTTGTAAGTAGCTTGGAAGTGGCCACTCTGCCCGAACAAATAGTAATAAACTGGACAGACTGAAAAATCAACTCTTCCTGGGTCTATAAAAGAGGTGAGAATAGAGGGCAAACCACTGCGCCGAAGGTTAGAGAGATAGACAAGCAAATACAGGAACTCACAACTTGCCAGAGCAGAAACTGTCCTGGAAACCAGTTCAAGAATAGGAAAACTTGAATTGTAATTAACAAATTGCTGGAGACTCAATGTGAACAAGTCTGAGAATTATAAACTCCATCATTGACCAACAACTCGTAGAGAATTCCCAATACTTTCGTAAGTTTTACCTCCAGGAGCTCGACCAGGTTGTCACAGTAAATGCTAGAAGAAAATCGCCTCTTGCTCCTGGGATGAGAAGGGCAGAAGAAGCCACTCTAAAATACACCAGAGAACTCTTTTTTTTTTTTTTTTTTTTTTTTTTTTAACAAGGCCTGCCCTCAGGAGAAAGTATTTAACCACAGCTAAACCTGATGGACCTTTTATTAAGACCTAACAGACCTCGGGGAAGGAAAATCCAAACTCCAGCTGGCTCTAGCCCTTCATGTGGAAGAAGGAAAATAATCAACTCCAACCCACTCTAGCTATCCCATCTCATCTAAGAGATGGCTGGGGGAGACTGGGAAGCACTTGTGATACCTACAGTCAAAGCTATAAGCTCATTGAAAGACTGAGACCTAATCACAGGAGGATAGAACACATTCCCTCACCTTACTACCACCCTATTATAGCAGTAAGTTTTACTTGCTACACCATGTCTGGCTATCAAGAAAAAAACTACAAAGCATATTAAAAAGTAAAGATACACTTTGAAGCTACAGAGCATATTAGTTTGTTATTAAAAAAATACCTGAGACTGGGTAATGAATAAAGAAAAGAGGTTTAATGATTCACAGTTCTACATGACTGGGGAGGTCTCAGGAAATTTACAATGATGGTGGAAGGCAAAGGGGAAACAGGTATCTTACATGATGGTATGAGAGAGAGAGAAATTGAAGGACTAACTATAACTTGTAAACCAAAAGATCACATGAGAACTCATTCACTGTCATGGGAACAGCACGGGGAAAACCACCCTCATGATCTGATCACCTCCCACCAAATCCCTCCCTTGACACATGGGGATTATAATTTGAGATGAAATTTGGATGGGGACACACAGAGCAATCATCCAAATAAGCCTCATATATAGCAGCAATAGTGAACTTATCACACTAAGAATTTAAAACAACTAAGATTGGAGTGACATCAGCAAGCTGGTAGAATAGGACTTTCCAGGCTTGTCTCATCACAGAAACATCAATTTGAATGAATATCCACACTCAAGAATACTTCACAAAAGCTAAGGAATTCAGGTGACAGACTACGGCACCTAGGTGCATTATAAAAATAAGAGAAGACACAGTGATGAAGATAGAAAGGACAATTTCACATTACCTGCATTATCCTTTCCCTAAGCCCAGGCAGCATAGCATGGAGAGAGGGAGTCCGGGCATGGGAGAAGAGGAGTGAAATGAGCAGACATCTTTGCTATGGAGCCTACCACCAGGCCTGCCCCAATGAAACATGGAACCAGGTCTAGTCCCACAGCAGGCTTAGTCTATTCCTCACAGTCTGAGGTTCCAAAGCAGTCCTTTTGGCCAGAGGATCCAGCCTAGCACCACTGACACAGTATTCTGATCAGGTTTTATAGATCCAGGCTCCAGGTCATCCCCAGTGCTAGGCTTGATCCAGTGGACCTAAAGTCCAAGCCCAACTCTGCAGACCTAGACCCCAGGCTTGTTCAGGTCTGTCCCTGCAGACCCAGACTTTAGGCTTGTCCCATGGCCCTAGAGTAGACTCAAACTCCAGGTCCAGCCCCACAAACCAAAGCACAAGGCTGGTACATGTGGATTAAGTCACCAGGCTTGCCTACCTGCTGATCCATATACAGTACTAGCCAAGCCCACCCAAGAACCCTATCAGCAAGCTTGCTCATGAATCTCTGGAAAGGCCAAGCGGTAAAGCACTTTTCCCACTGAAGGTAGCTTGTAAATATTTAAAGAGGTGCCTCTTTCCTCCAATGCACAGATACCAACATAAGGCCACATGATAATCAAGGAAACCTGATACTACCAAAGGAATGAAATAATCAAGGAAACATGACACCACCAAAGCACTAGTAACTGATATTAGATAAATGGAGATCTATGAACTACCTAATAAAGAACTCAAAATAATCATCTTAAAGAAGTGAGCTGCAAAAGAACACAAGCAGGCAATGAAACAAATTAAGGAAAAGAATACATGAACAAAATAAGAAGCTCAAGAAAGAGATGGCAAACATAAAAAAGAACCAAACATATATTCTTATAAAAGAACACATGACTGAATTGGAAAAAAAAAAATAGAGAGAGTGCTTCAACAGCAGACTGGTCAAGCAGAAGGAAAAAATAGTAAGCTCAAAAATAGATCATTGGAAATTACCTAGTTACAGGAACAAAAAGAAAAAAAGAATTAAAAAGAGTGAAGAAAAGCTTACAAGGCTTATGGGATACCATCAAGCAAGCTAATCCATGGATTATAGAATTCTCAGAAAAAGCAGAGTAAGAGAACGATGCAGAAAGCTTATTTTAAAAAAAATTACAACAGAAAACCTTCCAAATTTAGAGAGAGAAATAAGTGTCTATATGCAAGAAGCCCAAAGAAACCCAAATAAATTAAATAGCAATAAATCTCCAACTGGATGCATCATAATCAATTTCTCAGAAGTCAAACAGAATATTGAAACCAAACCATCATATAAAGAAACCTCTATTTGCAGATTTCTCAACAGAAAACTAGAAAGCCAGAGGCAAATGGGATGATATAGTCAAAGCATTGAAAGGGAAAAATAGCCACCCAAGAACATCATGCATAGAAAGCCTGTCCTTCAGGAATGAAAGAGAGATAAAGAATTTCCCAGAATAAAACAAAAGCTGTAACAGGTTATCCACTAGATCTGTCTTACAAGAAATGTTAAAGGGAGTTTTTCAAGTGGAGATGAAAGGATGCAAACTAACAACATAAAAACATGAAAGGTAAAACTTACTGTAAGGTCAAGAATATAGGTAAATTCAGAATACTCTAACACTGCAATGTTAATGCAAAAATCATTTTAACCTCAATATAAAAGTTAAAACAATAGTATTAAAGATATTTATAGTTATAATAACTGGTTAATGAGTACATGACATAAAAAGATATAAATTGTGTTAACAATAACATAAAATATAGGCAGAAAGTGAAATTAAAGTGTAGAGATTTTGTATAGGTCAAAATTAAGCTACTGACAGCTTAAAATAGACTGCTATAACAATATGATATTTAATGTAAGCTTTATGGCAAGCCAAATAAAACTGTAATAAATACACAAAAGACAAAGTATCAAAGTATAACACTTCAAAAATTCATCAAATCACAGTGGAAGATAGCAGAAGACCAACGGAGCAAATGAACTCCAGAACCGTCAGAAAATAACAAAATGGCATCAGTAAGTTTTTACCTATCAACAATTAGTTTACATGTAGCTGTATTTAAATCTTAATCAAATGAAATAGAATGTGATTTTTAAAAAACAGCCAACCATAGGCTGCCTACAAGAGAAACACTTTACCTTTAAGGGCACATATAGACTAAAGTAAAGGGATGTAAAAATATATTCCATTCAAATAGAGACCAAAAGAGAGCAGAGGTGGCTGTACTTAGATCAGACAAAATAGACTTCAAGTCAAAAATTGTCACTAGAGGCCGGACGCAGTAGCTCACGCCTGTAATCCCAGCATTTTGGGAGGCCAAGGTGGGTGGATCACAAGGTCAGGAGTGAAACCCCATCTCTACTAAAACCACAAAATAATTAGCCAGGCATGGTGTCACATGCCTGTAATCCTAGCTACTCAGGAGGCTGAGACAGGGTCACTTAAACCTGGGAGGCAGAGGTTGCAGTGAGACAAGACCACATCACTGCACTCCAGCCTGGGTGACAGAGCAACACTCCATCTCAAAAAAAAAGAAAAAAGAAACTAGAGATAAAGACATTTACTATATAATGATTAAGGTATCAACAAAACAAAAGGATAGAAATTATAAATATGTGTGTGTGTGTGTGTGTGTGTGTGTGTGTGTGTGTGTGTTACATTCTACATCATAGCACCTGATTATATACCAAATGTTAACTGAAGGGAGAAATAGACAACAATTCCAGAATAGGAGAGGACTTCAATACCCTACTTTCAACAGCAGATAGATAATTCAAACAAAATCAATAAGGAAACATTAATCTAAACAACACAATAGAACAACTAGGCCTAACACTTACATAGAACGTTGCATGCAAAAGCAGCAGCAGAATACATCCTTTTTCCAAGTGAACATGAAACATTTTCCAGAATAGATCACATGTTAAGCAGCAAAACAAGTCTTAACAAAATTGAGAATATTGAAATTATATCAAGTACCTTTTGTGACCACATGATATAAAGTAGTAATGATTGGAAGAAATTTAAATTTTTCAAATGTATGAAAATAAAACAACATTTTTATTTTATTATAAAATGAATGGGTCAAAGATGGAATCAAAGGAGGAAAAAAAAATCTTTAGGCAAATGAAAAGTGAAATACTACATACCAGTATTTATGGGATGCAGCAAAAATTCTAAGAGGAAAGTTTGTAGAAATAAATGCCTGTATTTAAAAAAGAAATATCTCCGGGGCTGGGAAGATGGCCGCCTAAGAACAGCTCAGGACTTCAGCTCCCAGTGAAAGTGCAGAGGGTGAGTGGACGCTGCATTTCCAGACGAATTTTTATTGCCCACAGACCATGAGATACCCAGGCAGAGGGGTCGCCAGCGCTGCAGTCCCGGCCGGTGCAGCGGTTTTGGTCCCTGCAGGGCTGATTCGGCTGAGGTGACCACGCCCTGTTGTGGTGGTTCTCCGTACAAAAGCCACTGGTCTGGGAGCCCTCTTAGCTGGCGATCAGAGCCCTGAGATGGCAGAGTTGCCCATTCATCTGAAATAGCGAGCCAGGCCAGGAGATTCCTAGGCAAAAAATCCTCCAGGAGCCGGCGCCGCAGTTCGAGCCAACTCAGTGAGTCGCAGCACGGGAGATCCCGGCGCCTTTTCAACAAGCGACTGGAACGCGGGGTCGTTCAACTTAAAAGAAAAGACTCTGAGTCAGGGAGCCAGGTGATCAGGCTCGGTTGGTCCCACCCCTCCACCCCCAACAACAACGAAAACAAAAACAGTAATTGGAAACCCTCTGGGTTGAGTGTTTGAAAGCAAGCACAGCTGAACCTGGACGGTCCGGCTCGATGGGGGTGGGGCTTCCGCCATTACTGAGACTCTCCACCACTACAGAGGCAGGCCGCCATGGCCGAGGCAACCCGCCGTTGCCGAGGCAACCCGCCACAACAGAGAGAGTCCGCCATAACAGAGGCGGGGCCACCGTTGCTGAGACAGTTCTAACTATGCCCATATAAACAGGACTGCAGGGAAGAGCACAGGGCAGCTGGGCGGAGCCCACAGCAGCTCAGCAAAGCCTCTGCAGGCAGGCAGTGGCTAGGGTGCTGCTTGCTCGGTGGTGCAGACTTGAAAGAAAAATCAAAAAAGGCAGTAGCACAATGGAAACTCATAAAGCCCCAACTCCCCGAGACAGAGCACCTGGGAACAAAAAGTGGTTTATGAGTTCAGCTGCAGCAGACCTAAACATAACTGCCCAGCAGCTCTGAACAAACAACGGAGCTCACAGCTCAGGACTTAAGCCCCAATAAAAGATAGACTGTCTCCTCAAGTAGCTCCCTGACCCCCATAGATCCAAAGACTCACCTCATAAAGGAGAGAACGGACTGACAGTTGGCGAGCACCCTTCTGGAACAAAGATAGAGAAAGAGGAACTGGTAGCAACCCTTACTGTTCTGCAGCTGCTGCAGGTGATCCCCAGGCAAGCAGGGCCTGGAGAGGACCTCAGCAGTCCTACAGCAGAGGGACCAGACTGTTAGAAGGAAAGCTTAAAAAAAATAAATAAATAAAAAAGAAGTAACTTCAGCATCCACGAACTAGAAGCTCACTCAGAGACCCAATCTGAAAGACAGTAACTACAAAGACAACAGGTGGATAAACCCACAAAAATGGGAAGAAACCTGTGCAAAAAGGATGAAAACTCCCGAAACCAGAACACCTCCCCTCCTAAAAGGGATCACAACTCCTCACCAGCAAGGGAACCAGACCGGACGGAGCAGGAGGGTGATGAAATGACAGAATCAGACTTCAGAAGGTGGGTAGTAAGAAACTACAGTGAGCTAAAAGAACACGTTCTAACCCAACGCAAAGAAACTAGGAACCTTGAAAAAAGATTGGACGAAATGCTAACGAGAATGGACAGCATAGAGAGGAATATAAGTGAATTGATGGAGCTGAAAAACAACACGAGAACTTCGTGAAGCATGCACAAGCTTCAACAGCCGAATTGACCAAGCAGAAGAAAGGATATCAGAGGTCGAAGATCAACTCAATGGAATAAAAAGAGAAGGCAAGAACAGAGGAAAAAGCACAAAAAGGAATGAACAAAATCTTCAAGAAATGTGGGACTATGTGAAAAGACCTAATCTACGTCTGATAGGTGTACCTGAATGTGATGAAGAGAATGAATCCAAACTGGAAAATACTCTTCAGGACATTATCCAGGAAAACTTCCCCAACCTAGCAAGGCAGACCAATATTCAAATCCAGGAAATACAGAGAACACCACAAAGATATTCCTCAAGAAGAGCAACCCCAAGGCACATAATCGTCAGATTCACCAGGGTTGAAATGAAAGAGAAAATGCTAAGGGCAGCCAGAGAGAAAGGTCGGGTTACCCACAAAGGGAAGCCCATTAGACTCACAGCAGATCTCTCAGCAGAAACCCTACAAGCCAGAAGAGATTGGGGGCCAATATTCAACATCCTTAAAGAAAAGAACTTTCAACCCAGAATCTCCTATCCAGCCAAACTAAGCTTCATAAGTGAAGGAAAAATAAAATCCTTTGAGAACAAGCAAGCACTCAGAGATTTCATCACCACCAAAAGCAATGGCAAAATGCCAAAAGCAATGGCAACAAAAGCCAAAATAGACAAATGGGACCTAATTAAACTCCACAGCTTCTGCACAGCAAAAGAAACGTCAGTAGAGTGAATCAGCAACCAACAGAATGGGAAAAAAATTTTGCAGTCTACCCATCTGACAAGGGGCTGAGATCCAGAATTTACAAAGAACTAAAACAGATCTACAAGAAAAAAACAAACAAGCCCATTCAAAAATGTGCGAAGGATATGAACAGATACTTTATAAAAGAAGACATACGGGAGGCCAACAAACATATGAAAAAATGCTCATCATCATTGGCCATTAGAGAAATGCAAATCAAAACCACATTGAGATACCATCTCACACCAGTTAGAATGGCGATCATTAAAAAATCTGGAAACAACAGATGCTGGAGAGGATGTGGAAAAATAGGAACATTTTTACACTGTTGGTGGGAATGTAAATTAATTCAAACATTGTGGAAGACAGTGTAGCGATTCCTCAATGACCTAAAAATAGAAATCCCATTCGATCCAGCAATCCCATTACTGGGTATATATCCAAAGGATTATAAATCATTCTACTATAAGGACACATGCACACGAATGTTCATTGCAGCACTGTTTACAATAGCAAAGACCTGGAACCAACCCAAATGCCCAACAATGATAGACTGGATAGGGAAAATGTGGTACATATACACCATGGAATATTACACAGCCATCAAAATCGATGAGTTCACGTCATTTGTAGGGACATGGATGAACCTGGAAACCATCATTCTCAGCAAACTGACACAAGAGCAGAAAATCAAACACCGCATGTTCTCACTCATAGGTGGGTGTTGAACAATGAGAACACATGGACACAGGGAGGGGAGCACTACACACTGGGGTCTGTTGGGGGGAAATGGGGGAGGGGCGGAGGGGTGGGGTGGTGGGAAGAGACAGCATGGGGAGAAAGGACAGATACAGGCGAGGGGACGGAAGGCAGAAAACCACACTGCCACGTGTGTACCTATGCAACAATCTTGCATGTTCTTCACATGTACCCCAAAACCTAAAATGCAATTAAAAAATAATATATATCTCCAATAAATAATATAGTTTGCACCTCAAAGAACTAGAAAAAGAAGGAACATAGTCAAAAGTCATCAGAAGACTGGAATTACTAAATATAGGGACAGAAATAAATGAAAAACAGACTAGAAAAACATAGAAGAGATCAAAGAACCTAAAAATTATTTTTATAAACCAGTAAACAAAATTAACAAATCTATAGTGAGGCTTAAAAAAGAGAATATTCAAATAAATAAAAATATAAAAGAATGAGAAGACCTTAGAACTGATACTACAGAAATATAAAGGATCATAAGAGACTGTTGTGAATAACTATGCACCAGCAAATTAAATAACCTAGAAGGAATGAATATGTTCCTGGAAATATATACTCTAACAATATTAAATTATGAAGAAATTTAAAAACTGAACAAATCAGTAATAAGCAAGTCGATAGACTCGGTATTTTAAAATCTCCCCTTCCAAACCTATAAATGTGACATGTCGAATTAACAGAATAGAGACATACGAATGGCCAACAGATGTAAGAAGACATGCTCAACATCTCTTATCACCAGGGAAATGCAAATTAAAACCACAATCAGATGCCACTTCACAGACATTAGAATGACTATTGCCCAAAATTAAAAAGATAACAAATGTTGGTGATACCCTGGAAAATGGGAACTCTTGTAAATCATTGGTCAGAATGAAACTTTGTATAGCTATTATGAAAAAGAGTATGGACGTTCCTCAAAAAATTAAAAATAGAACTAATATATGACCTAGTAGTTCTACATCTGGGTATATATCCAAAATTATAAAATCAAGATGTCAAAGAGATATAGTCTGTTCTGTGTTCATTGAAGCATTATTCACAATAGCCAAATATGGAATCAACCTAAACATCCATCATTAGATGAAACAATGAAAGAAATGTTTTATATATACAGTGGCATATTATTCTACCTTTAAAAAGAAGAAAATTCTGTCATTTTGACACATGGATGAAATTAAAGCATGTTATACTAAGTAAAATAAGTCTACAATGACAAATACTCCATGATCTCACTTATATGTAAAATCTAAAAATTGCTGGACTCATAAAAGCAGAAAGTAGAATGATGGTTGCTCAAAATTGGAGACTGCAGGGAGGAAAAATGAGATGTTGGTCAAAGAATACCACGTTATAGTTAGAAAAAAAATTTTACACATCTATTGAAAAACATGGTAACTATATTTAATAATAATGTATTATGTTCCTAAAAATTGCTAAGAAAATAGATCTTAGATGTTCTCACTGTGAAAAAAAGTGATAAAAATATAAAGTGTTGGATATGTTAATTAAATTACTTGTGGTAATCATTTCACAATGTAGACATATATCCAAAAAAAACCTTATACACCAAAACGTGTCCAATTTTTATTTATCAATTATATCTCAATAAAACTGGAATAAGAAATTTAATTTGTTAAAATGTGGGAAAAGTTCAAAATAAAGAAATTAAGTTAAAACAACAATCATTAATATGGTAAAGACTCTAAAGAACAAAGCAGATGAACACAGAAAATGTAAGAAAAAATGGTACGAATCCCAATAAAGAACAAAGAATAAATGACAGAGATCAAAAAAACTGTGACAAAAATAATAATTTCGATGGGCTTATTAATAGACTGCTTGTAGCTGAGGAAAGAATCTCTGAACTTGAGAATATCTCAATAGAAAACCCCAAAACTGAAAACTAAACAGAAAAAAGACCAAATAAAAAGGAATATCAAGGTACCATGGGATAACCACAAAAAGTGTAACATACATGTAATGAGAACACCAGAGAAAGAGAGAAAGGAACATGAAATATTTTAAACAGTAATGACTGACAGAACTCCCTTCAAATTAATGTCAGATAGCAAACCACAGATTCAGGTAACTCAGAGAATATCAAGCAGAATAAATGCAAGCAGGGGAAAAAGAAACAAAACACACAAGCAAACAGAAACCAAAAACAAACACAAACAAGCTACACCTAGGTATATCAGTTCCAAACTACAAAAAGTCGAAGATAAAGAAACAATTGTGAAAAACACCAAGAGGAAAAAAATCACATTATCTGAGAGGAACAAAGATCCAAATTCTCCATAGGACCATGTAATCAAAAGTCAGTGGAGTAAAATATTCAAAGTATTGGGAGAAAAAGAAAATCACCAACCAAAAATTCTGTACCTTAACGAAATTATGCTTCAAAAGTGAGAGAGAAACAAAGACAGTCTTGGACAAATAAAACCAAAAATTTTTGCCAGTAGATTTGCCTTCTAGGAAATGATAAAAAACCATTTGTTGAGAGAAAGAAAAAAACATATAGGTCAGAAACTAGAATCTGCATAAAGTTTTTATTCTACTGTCACTTGTTTTTTCATACAAACTCCTTATTCTCAAGTTCGCATGGAACATTCACTGAGATAGACAACTAGGCCATGAAACACACCTTAACAAACCTATAAGAATAGAAATTATATAATGTGTACTGTCAGAGAAAATGAAGTTATTGATTAATCATTGCCCAAAGTAGATATCAATAACAGAAGTATAACTGGAAAATTTCAGAACACATTCTAAATAACACAGTGGTCAAAGAGGAAATCACAAGGGAAATTTTTAAAAATCTAAAACTAAATGAAAATGAAAACACAACTTATAAAACATTGCAAGGTGCAGCAAAAGCAATCAATGCTAAGAAAGAAACACAGCATTGGATGCATATATCAGAAAAGAAGTTCTAAAATCAATAATGTAAGTTATTACCTTAGGAAACTAGGAAAAGAAGAACAAATTAATTCCAAAGTAAGCAGAAGAAAAGAAATAAGAATTAGGGCAGAAATCAATAAAATTGAAACACAAAATCAATAGAGAAAATAATGCCACAAGCTGTTTTTTTTTTTTTTAATAGCAATATAATTGATAAGCCTCTAGTGAGGCTGACCATGAAAAAGAGAGAGAGGACATAGATTACACAGCAGTTATTCAGGGGACATCTCCACAGATCCCATAGACATTAACAGGATTAAAAAGAAGATTATAAACAAGTCTATGACCCCAAATTTTATAAACTAGATAAACTGGGCAATTTCTTAAATGACAAAATCTGCCAAAACTCACACAAGAATAGACAATCTGAATAAGCATATATCAAAGGAAATAGAATCAATAATTAGTTACCTTCCAAAACAAAAAGCAGCACTAGAACTAAAGTGATTCACTTGTGAATTTTACCAACCATTTAAGAAAGAAATTACTCCACTTTTCTACAATCTGTTTCAGAAGACAGAAGAATAAGGAATACTGTCTAACTCATTCCATGAGGCCAAAGTTACTCTAATACTAAAAAACAGACAAAGAAACTGAAAGAAATTTTTTTAAAAACTTCAAAACAATATTTTTCAAGAATGTAGTTATAAAATTCTTGAGAAAATATTAGCTAACTGAATCCAACAAGGTATAAAAACTATTACACACCGTAACTAAGTAAAATATCCTGGAACAAAAGTAGTTATAGTAAGGCTGCAGGAGTAAGGTTACTATAGAAAAGTCAATAACTTTCCTATATACCAGAAATGAACAAGTAGAATTTTAAATCAAATACACAATACCATTTACATTAGCATTCCAAATAATGAAATGCTTAGGCATAAATCTAACAAAATATATATGAATGTTATATGATGAAAACCATAGAACTATAATGAAATAAATCAAAGAACTAAATAAATGAAGAGATATTACATGCTTATGGATAGGAAGATTCAAGACTGTTGAAATTTTAGTTCTTGTAAAATTGATCTATATATTTAATGCAATCCCAATAAAAATCCCTACAAGCCATTTTGTGAATATCAATAACCTGATTCTAAAGTTTATAGAGAGAGGCAAAAGATTTAGCATAGACAACATAATACTGAAGAACAAAATTAAAGGACTAACATTATCGACTTCAAGATTCACTATAAAGCTATAGTAATCAAGACAGTGTGGTGTTAGTGGAACAGAATAGAAAAACCAGAAAAAGATCAACGTAAATATGGACTCACCGATCTTTGACAAAAAGGCAAAAGTGACCCAATGGAGCAAAGATAGTCTTTTCAATGAATGGTGTTGGAAGAACTGTATGTCTACAAGCCAGAAATGAATCTAAATACAGATCTTATATCCTTCAAAAAATGAACTCAATGTGGATCGTAGACCTAAATGTAAAATGCAAAACTATAAAACTCCTATAAGGAAACACAGGAAAAAAAACTAGATTATCTTGTATATGAAATGACTATTCAGATACAACAGCAAAGGCACAACCTACAAAAGAAATTGATAAGTTGGACCTCAGGAAAATTAAAAGCTTCTCTTTGAAAGAGGATATGAAGTCAATCAGAAGACAAACCACGGATTTGGAGAAAATATTTGCAATGACAGCATCTAATAAAGGTCTGCTGCCAAAATATACAAGAATTCTTAAAACTCAACAATCAGAAAATAAGCCCATTAAAATTTGGGTCGAGAATCCTGACAGACAACTCACCAAAGAAGATAAACAGATTAAAAGTAGGTAAATAAAAAGATGTTCCATATCATATGTCATCAGGGAAGTGCAAATGAAAACAGTGAGATATCACTACACACATATTAGAAAGGGCAAAACGCAGAACACTTGACAAACCAAATATTGGTAAGGATGTGAAGCAACAGGAATTCTCATTTATTTCTGGGGGGAGTGCAAAATAGTACAAATACACTGGAAAACTGGTTGGCAGTTTCTTACAAAAATACACGTATGTTGTCCTATAATCCAGCAATTGCATTCTTTGTTCTTTGCCCAAATGAGTTGAAAATCTTGCAACTGTATTTGCCCAAATGAGTTGAAAAACTGTAATATTTGGCTATATCTAAATTTTGGCTATTGTAAATACAGCTGTTTGTACATATATTTAGTTCTTCTCATATCATATTCAGTTACATATTATTCATATTATTATATACGTATGTGTTATTCAGTCCTAAAAGAAAAATGCACTACCAAGCCATGAAAAGGCATGGAGGAAAGTTAAATGCATATTACTAGATGACAGAAGCCAGTCAGAAAAGGCTACATACTCTATGATTCCAACTAAATGATTCTGGCATAGTAAAACTATAGAAACAGTAAAATGTTCAGTGGTTGCTGAGCATATGGAGAAATAAGTTTGGCCAGGGATTAGGTGAATAGGTGGAGCAAAGGATTTTTATGGCAGCGAAACACTCAGTATGACATTATAATGGTAGAGACCTGACATAATACATTTGTGTAAACCCCTTAGAACATACAACATCAAGGTGAACTGTAAACTATGAACTTTGGGCAATCATGGTGTGCCAATAGAGGTTTATGAATTATAGCAAATGTTCCATTCTGGTGGAGGATGTTGTTAATAGGGGAGGCTATGCATGTGTAAGGGCTAAGTTATATGGAAAATTTCTATACTTTCCTCTCAATTTTGCTTTGAACCTAAGACTGCTCCAAAAAAGTTACTCAAAACTGCATGCAGTTTGAAAGGGGCTTAATTTATAATCAGGGATTATTTTCTAGTTTGAAAGAATCTATTTCAAAAAATAAAGTATCATAGATTGGCATGAAAGATGAGGTTAATTGAGATTTTTTTTTGTGTAAGCTGCTAACTGGAGGTAGAATCTGAAACATGACTAATAATAGTTATTTCTCTAAGAAGGTGTTTGATGTCTTCCCATAAATGAAATCTCATAATCCTTCAAATCATTGAGATATGACACACAGCATATTTTTGTATCTTCTGATGAAAATACAGTAAAAAACATCACATAAAATGAAAAGTTAGATGGATTCCAAATGAACTATATTTCTTAGAAATACATTTATGTTTAATACTATATATGTCTTAATTTATATTTGCCTATTCTAACTATGGTACAATAATTCAACAATAGATTTCTCCTAAGTTTAAAAGCCTAACTGATGTGTATGTCAAAGTCAATGAACATTTTTTGAAACAAATTAGCCTGTTTTTCAGTATACCTACAACATCACTTCATTTCCTAGGCTCCCAGAAGTTTGTTTACCCAAGCTGCCTTCACAGAACAGTCTATAAACATGCCCAAAGTGTCAATCCTCAAAACCTCCACAAATGAGAATTTCTGCTCTTCGTATGTGAGCTGTTTGTAGAAAAAGAAATAATTACGGAAGTAAATTATAAAACAAATAAATTAGGGTTTCTTTTATTCTTGGTACTATTAGCAGAGGGATTTGTATTATGGTGAGCCAGATTCTCTTAGTGCATAAAACAGGCCCTGGACATAAATTAGGTGCTTTGGGAGGCTACATTAACTCTTTCTGCTCACAAGAGTCCCATTTGTTGCCGGTAGACATCAGCACAGGATGGCTTGCCCACACAAGAGTGCTAGAGGACAGATTGCTTCCTGCCATTAACCAATGACTCTCCATTGCAGCATTTCTTTGGAACAGACTCCAGATTTTCATGCTGACAGTTTTTCATGTGTTGTATTTTGCCTGCTTCTGTAATCAAGACTTTTGATTACCTAGCAGATCAGAAAGTTTAGCAAAAAGTCCATAGTGATCAGAAAGACTTGAAAATAAGACATAAGGTAAAATGCTGAAAGAACTGGTAAATGTATTCAAAAAGTAAGAAAGTTGAAAAAAGTGTTAAAAAAAAAAAACATAAAATACTTGAAGGCTGTAACATATACATGATGTTTTGCACAAAAATGGTAATTAGCTATTCTCTAACTCAACTTGAGAATAAACAAATAAAAAAATTTTCTTCACAATAGCACAAGAAATTCGATGCAATTTTTTAAATCTGACAGTATTTACCTAAAACTAATGTTTTCTTCTCATTACAAAAAATATATTTTATGTGCAAAAAGTTTTTTAAAGTACAAAAGTAAAATGAAAAACTAAAAATCACACATATTTATATTATCCAAGTTGATCACTGATAGCATGTTGGTTTCCTACATAATGTTTAATTTCATTGTAATATCTCATGGATATGTTATTCAGTAAGTTACATATATCACATTTTAATATTTACAAATATGTTATTATGTCTAATGCTCGAGGAATAATCTTGTGTAGTAATCTCTACGCAGACCTCATGTTATTCTGCTTCACTTTAATGAGCTTTGCAGGTACTGCATTTTTTTTTTACAAAGTGAACGTTTGTAGCAACCCCCTATCAAGCAAGTCTATCAGTAGTATTTTTCCAACAGCATGCGTCAATGTCCTGTTTCACATTTTTATAATTCTTATAGTATTTCAAGCCGTTTCATAACTCTTATGTCTGTTTTAGTGATCTGTTATCACGGATCTTTAATGTTACTATTGTAATTGTTTTGGGTTGTCACAAATAGAACCCATAAAAGATGGCAAATTTAATCAATAAATGCTGTGTGTCCATAAAAACCCTAGAAGAAAATCTAGGCAAAACCATTCAGGACATAGGCTTAGGCAAGGACTTCATGACCAAAACTCCAAAAGCATTGGCAACAAAAGCCAAAATAGACAAATGGGACCTAATTAAACTCCACAGCTTCTGCACGGCAAAAGAAACAATCAGTAGAGTGAATCGACAACCAACAGAATGGGAAAAAAATTTTGCAGTCTACCCATATGTCAAGGGGCTGATATCCAGAATTTACAAAGAACTAAAACAGATCTACAAGAAAAAAGCAAACAAGCCCATTCAAAACTGGGCAAAGGATATGAACAGACACCTTACAAAAGAAGACATACAGGAGGCCAACAAACATATGAAAAAATGCTCATCATCACTGGTCATTAGAGAAATGCAAATCAAAACTACATTGAGATACCATCTCACACCAGTTAGAATGGTGATCATTAAAAAAATCTGGAGACAACAGATGCTGGAGAGGATGTGGAGAAATAGGAACACTTTTACACTGTTGGTGGGAGTGTAAATTAGTTCAACCATTGTGGAAGACAGTGTGGCGATTCCTCAATGACCTAAAAATAGAAATCCCATTTGACCCAGCAATCCCATTACTGGGTATATATCCAAAGGATTATAAATCATTCTACTATAAGGACACATGCACATGAATGTTCATTGCAGCACTGTTTACAGTAGCAAAGACCTGGAACCAACCCAAATGCCCATCAATGACAGACTGGACAGGGAAAATGTGGTACATATACACCATGGAATATTATGCAGCCATCAAAAACGATGAGTTCGTGTCCTTTGTAGGGACATGGATGAACCTGGAAACCATCATTCTCAGCAAACTGACACAAGAGCAGAAAATCCAACACCACATGTTCTCACTCATAGGCAGGTGTTGAACAATGAGAACACATGGACACGGGGAGGGGAACACTACACACTGGGGTCCGTTGGGGGGAAATGGGGGTGGGACAGGGGTGGGGAGGTGGGGAGAGATAGCATGGGAGGAAATGACAGATATAGCTGAGGGGAAGGAAGGCAGCAAATCACACTGCCATGTGTGTACCTATGCAACGATCTTGCATGTTCTTCACATGTACCCCAAAACCTAAAATGAAATAATAAATAAATAAATAAATAAATAAAATAAAAATAAATGCTGTGTGTGTTCATACTGCTCCACTGACCAGCCATTCTTGGATCTCTCTCCTTCTCCTTTGGCTTTTCTGTTCTCTAAGACACACCATATTGAAATTAGGCCAATTAATAACCCTATAATGGCCTCTAAGTGCTCAAGTGAAAGCAAGATTCACACATCTCTTGTATGAAAGAAATTAAAAGCTAGAAAAGATTAAGCTTAGTGAGGAAGGCATGTTGAAAGCTGTGACAGACCCAAAGGTAGGCCTCTCACAGCAGTCGGGCCAGTTATAAATGCAAAAGAAAAGTTCTTGAAGAAAACTAAAAGTGTTACGCCAGTGAACACCTTAATGATAAGGAAGCAGTCTTATTTTCGATATAGAGAAAGTTTTAGTAGTCTGGATACAAGATCAAACTAGCACAATATTCCTTTAAGCCAAAACCTAATCCAGAGCAAAGCCCTATATCTCAGTAATTCGATGAAGGCAAAGAGAGGTGGGAAAGCTACAGAAGAAAAGTTGGAAGCTAGTAGAGGCTGTTTCATGAGGTTTAAGGAAAGAAGCTATCATTGTATGGATTAAAGACTTCAGTATAAGACCTGGAACTATTAAAACCCTAGAAGAAAACCTAGACACCATTCAGGACATAGGCATGGGCAAAGACTTCATGATTAAAACACCAAAAGCAATGTCAACAAAAGCCAAAATAGACACATGGGATCTAATTAAACTAAAGAGCTTCTGCACAGCAAAAGAAACTATCAGAATGAGCAGGCAACCTACCGAATGGGAGAAAATTTTTGCAATCTATCCATCTGACAAAGGGCTAATATCCAGAATCTACAAAGAACTTAAACAAATGTGCAAGGAAAAAAAACCCCATCAAAAAGTGGGCAAAATATATGAGCAGACACTTCTCAAAAGAAGACATGTATGCAGCCAACAAACTTATGGAAAAAAACTCATCATCACTGGTCATTAGAGAAATGCAAATCAAAACCACATTGAGATACCATGCTCACACCAGTTAAAATGGCAATCATTAAAAAGTCAGGAAACAACAGATTCTGGAGAGGATGTGAAGAAATAGGAACACTTTTACACTGTTGGTGGAAGTGTAAATTAGTTCAATCATTGTGGAAGACAGTGTGGCAACTCCTCAAGGACCTAGAACTAGAAATACCATATGATCCAGCAATCCCATTACTAGGGTTATAAATTATTCTGCTAAAAGGATTATAAATCATTCTGCTATAAAAAAGACACATGCACGCATATGTGTATTGTGGCACTGTTAACAACAGCAAAGACTTGGAACTAACCCAAATGCCCATCAAAGAGACTGGATAAAGAAAATGTGATACATAAACACCATGTAATACTGTGCATCCATAAAAAAAGGATGAGTTCATGTGCTTTGCAGAAACATGATTGAAGCTGGAAACCATCATTCTCAACAAACTAACACAAGAACAGAAAACAAAACACTGCATGTTCTCACTCATAAGTGAGTGTTGAACAATGAGAACATGTAGATACAGGAAGGGGAACATCACAAACTGGGGTGTGTTACAGGGTAAGGGGCTAGGGGAGGGATAGCATTAGGAGAAAAGCCTAATGTAGATGATGGGGTGATGCATGCAGCAAACCACCATGGCACATATATACCCATATAACCAACCTGCACATTTTTCACATGTATCCCAAAACTTAAAGTATAATAATAAGAAGAAGAAGTTATCTTTGTAACATAAAACTGCAACAGGAAGCAGCAAGCACTATTGTAGAACTGGTAGGAAATTATCCAAAAAATCTATCTGGGATAATTGAGGAGATTGGCTACATGAAATAACAGATATTCCACATAGACAAAACAGTCTGCTATTGGAAGAAGATGACATCTAGGACTTTCAGAGCTAGTGAGGAGATATCAGTGTCTGGCTTCAAAGCTTCAACTACAGGCTGACTCTCGTTAGGAGCCAATGCAGCTGGTGACGTCAGTTGTAGCCAATGCTCATTTACCATTCCGAAAACCCCAAGGCCCTTAAGAACTGTCCTAAATCTACGCTGTCTGTTCTCTAGAAATGGAATCACAAAACCTGCATATCAGAACATCTGTTTTCACCATGATTTACTAAAAATTTTAAGCCCATTGTTGAGACCTAAAAGAAAAAAATAATTCCTTTCAAAATATCACTGCTCAACTGACACAAAGAGCAGAAAATCGAAAACCGCATGTTCTCACTCATAGGCGGGTGTTGAACAGTGAGAACACATGGACACAGGGAGGAGAGCACTACACACTGGGGTCTGTTGGGCGGAAATAGGAGAGGGACAGTGGAGGGTGGGGAGTTGGGGAGAGATAGCATGGGGAGAAATGCCAGATATAGGTGATGGGGAGGAAGGCAGCAAATCACACTGCCATGTTCTATCTTGCATGTTCTTCAAATGTGCCCCAAAACCTAAAATGCAATAATAAAAAAAAGAATTTAGATTTTCTTAAATAAATTTAAGGAATGGCAAAAAAATATATGTATATGTGTATATATATATATATATGTGTGTGTGTATATATATATGTGTGTGTGTGTGTGTGTGTGTGTGTGTGTGTGTGTGTGTCACTGCTCATCGAAAATGCCCCTAGTCATCCAAGGGTTCTGATGAAGATGTACAAGGAGATTAATGTTTTCATGCCTGCTAATGCAGCATCCATTGTGCAGCCCATGGATCAGAGAGTAATTTCAATGTTCAAACATTATTATTTCAGAAATGCATTTTGTATAAATCTTTTTTTTTTTTTTTTTTTTTTTTTTTTTTGAGACGGAGTTTCGCTCTTGTTACCCAGGCTGGAGTGCAATGGCGCGATCCCGGCTCACTGCAACCTCCGCCTCCTGGGTTCAGGCGATTCTCCTGCCTCAGCCTCCTGAGTAGCTGGGATTACAGGCACGCACCACCATGCCCAGCTAATTTTTTTGTATTTTTAGTAGAGACGGGGTTTCACCATGTTGACCAGGATGGTCTCGATCTCTCGACCTCGTGATCCACCCGTCTCGGCCTCCCAAAGTGCTGGGATTATAGGCGTGAGCCACCGCGCCCTGCCCTTGTGTAAATCTTGAATATGAATAACAACCATTGAATTAAAGTGGCACATAAGAGATAAACTCTAAACCAGAAAAGATTGAAGAGAAAAGAAACACAGAAATGACACACACGTATATATAAATCAATGCATAAAGAGGTAAAAAATGTGAAAAACATAACTACGATATATAAGTAAAAGTTTGAATGGCTACATCGACATTCAGAGCTTCAGATGAAAACTGAGATAGCATGAGACTAAAACATTAATAAGTGAAAATATTGATAAAAGTATGTTGGAAATTCTAATTGACAGCTGATAGTAAAACCAATTACAGATTTTTGGATAAAACTAAAATTCTAGGAAGCAATATACCTGGGGACTTTAAGTATGGAATTGCGTCTAACATCTTTTTTATGTTTCAGAGAGAATAGAAACACCAAGTAATTATAGATTTGCAGTAATAACTTCTGTGACTAATTGAACATTAGTTAAATTGATGGAAATTACTGAATGAATAGAATATATAACTTCAAAGTCAGCAGATGAGAAAAATGTACACCAAGAAAACGTTTATTCAACATAACACAATTAAGGAGAGTGAATATAGGAAAGAAACATGATTATAGACAATAAAATCTAAGTTGGAAGGAATAAATACAAATATGTCCATATTCACAATAAGTATAAGTTAATCGTTTTCATATTTTAAACTGGAAAAAAATAACTCTAAAATAAAATAAAATTTTTAAAAAGATTATTATATTTAAATAGTATACCTGTTATACTCATTTGTGTAAAAAAAAAACATGGTACACTCACTCATATGGCAAATATTTTGAAGCATTCAAAATAAGCTCTTAATAATGACTACCCCTACAGAGGCTGGGGATGCTGGAAGAGCTGTCCTTCTGTACCTTCACATTCAGGGTTTTTTTGTTTGTTTTTTTGAGACAAATTCTCATTCTGTTGCCCAGGTTAGAGTGCAGTGGCCTCATCCTGGGTCACTGTAACCTCCACCTCCGTGGTTCAAGTGATTCTCCTGCCTTAGCCTCCTGAGTAGCTGGGATTACAGGCACCTGCCATCATGCCTAGCTAATATTTGTGTTTTTACTAGAGATGGGGTTTTGCCATGTTGGCCAGGCTGATCTCAAACTCCTGACTTCAAGTGGTCCACCTGCCTCGGCCTCGCAAAGTGCTGGGATTACAGGCAAGAACCACCTCACCTGGCCCAGTTTTGCTTTTGAATGGTCAACATGTATTCTCTCATTTTTTGAAAACTTCAGTCATTTTTAAATTTCCTTTTGTACATTGGCCCTTCAAATTCCATTTTGTTCATTTATCCTGTACTTGCATAATTTGCCCATCAAAAGTCTCCACATGAATCCTGTGGCAGTAAGGATGAAAACAAATTACTTAAGCATAATCTTATTTTACATATAAGTTGCCTATACTAATAGATATAAGAGGTGTGAAACATGTTAATGCTATACATTTAAGATTAAATTTTTTTTAGAGAGGAATCTTTATAATTCCTCTAAATGGGTTATTTGTAAGTCACATGAGAGTATTTGTTTTGACAGATAATTTTCTATTCATGTTTAAAATCCACTCTATTTCTGACATTTTTTTCTCTAAAATTGTGCCAAATGAGTCACTAAAAAATTCACCTAACATTTTCCTCTTGAACAAATTGAAAGATTAACACATATATATGACAAAAGACTCAATTCAATTTAGATAATATAGGATTACATTTATTACTGTAGAATTAATAGACCAACAATCTTCTATAATTACATGTATATATTGACACATTCTGTATTTTGACACATTCTGTATTTACTAAGACACGTCTTTACGATTAAAACCCATTTTCAGGGGAAAAGACACATATAACTACTCTAGGTTTTTACTTGAACCCAATGGTAAGCTTCTGAGAACACTATTTGGTGGGAAAGAAAGAGTTTACATTTTATTAATAAAATTAACATACATATGCATTTTATAACTTTTACAAGTATTTTTCTGTCTCTTATATTGCCAGTATAAAATCAGATTTTATTATTAATAAGATTAAGTAATGACAGCAAGAACAAATGGGGGATAATACTTAGCAGAAAAGCCTGTTGAAAGTGCAAACATTTACTAAGTCTTAACACTTCTTTCCTTCAGTGATTTTCAGTGTGAGAGAGTGAAAAGAAATGGACAGCAATCGAATAGCTACATGTACCAGACATTCTATTTGTTTCTTATTTTATTTTATTTTTTTGATACAAGGTCTTGCTCTGTCACTCTGGCTGGAATGCAGAAGCGGGAGGATTGCTTGAGCCCTTAGCTTGAGGCTGAGGCTGCAATAGCTGCGATCGTGCCATTGCACTCTTGCCTGGTTCTTTTTTTAAATCATACAACATATAAGATAGGTATTAAAGCCCAGTTCACAGATGATACAAGAAAGAAGAAAGGGAAGTGTGGGACTCATAACAGTATGGGGATGCCTAAGCTATAGGGCGCTTTTTCTCAAAATACATTCTGTGGAACATTATCCTTTTACAACGTTCAAGAAAAGAGATTTCCAGATTCAGTGTTATCTGATAGTGAACATGCCAAGCTCATTTCCACCTACCTGAGCTTCTCTCACTTTCTCTTATCTCATCTGGAATTCTGTCTCAGAGCTTTGTAGGTCCATTCTAATTCAGAGAGATTCCACTATCTACCAGATCTTTATGTTTTTTTCTTCTCAACACTTCACATGATCCCAAAGTATTAGATTTATCTATTTGTTTACTTAACATATGTTATTTTCTGCCACCTCCTCCTCCAACCACTACCACCATAAGCTCAAGCACTGAACTCTCAGGTCTGTGAGAACAACCATCTTGTCTTATTCAATACTATTACTATCAGCACCTAGAACAGTGCCTGGTACTTAGCAAGTGCTCAATAAATAATTGTTAAATTAGTGAATTTGTGTAATCATGTACATTCCTTGTCTACAGTGCACATTGCCTCTTACAGTCTCTAAGCAGCACGACCGTCAATGAATCTGCCTAGTTTTGTTTAACATAGTCCCTCCACAATGCATGCGATCATGTTTTTTCCCAGTTACATCTAAGCAGTATTCAATTTTAAAAATCCTTCTGTAAATATTGCCACAATGAAACCAAAAAGGAAGGACCCATGTTCCAAAATGCCCACCTCATCTGCTAAAATTCGTATTGAAATGCAAACGTCGTTTAGAAGGTGCGTTTTAGGAAGCATTTGGCAGCCATCAGTACCACACCAAGAAAGAGTTTGGCAGTTTAACTAACAGAGGGCCATGTGTAGAGAGAATGGATGCCCCCACCTCCCACGGAACCAGCATCAGGGGGCAGATGAAATAGGAATAAAGATTGCAAGGGAAGACTCCAGCCATCCATGGGACACAAGGAGGGCACTGTCCTGGGAGGAGCCTATGAGGACAGTCACACTGGTGAAGAAAAGAACTTCCCACATTCTCCCCCTCCACCAGCTGTGGCTAGTGGGCTTATTACATCGTTATTTTTTAACTCTGCTAATCTAGTTTTAGGTACAGAAAAGTTGTGTAACTCCTTCAACTTCAGGGTCGTTAATGAAGCAGTTAGAATCCAAACCCATCACTGTCGTTCTGCTCTGCCATGATACCGTCCCTTTTCTCTTTATTTCGTAAGACACGCAAAGGGGAAATATCACTGATCACTCATTTTCTTAATCGGTCAGAAATGCAAAAGGGAAAGATCAGGGCTCCACTTGCAGTGGGTGTCTACCTGGCTTTGCAGTGCCATTTGCTTCATGGTTGGTTGGTTGGTTGCATGTCACACAGGGTGGAAATGGCACATGCCTTTGAAGTAAGCCAATGTAGAGGAAGAAAAGGAAAGAAACGTGTTAAAGAGTTCAGCGCTGATCAGTTATCAATGTCTATTTCTTGATGCTTCAGAAAAAAATCATGATATGTATTTTTACCTAAGCAGCTATTAAATGAGAGAAAAGGAAATTAACTCATGTGGTTCCTCAAATTTTTATAAACAGATGACTTGAGAAATGTCTGCAATTTGTAATTCTTAATTATGTAAGAAAAGACATTGTACAGAGTTAACATCAGGTTCTTTGTTTTCAGTTTAGAATTTATGCATATTTACTTGATTTTGAGGTTCTTTACAAGATTTGATGGTATATTACACTCGGTGAATTACATTGAGCATAAATCCTAAATCCCAATAAATGGTAGACACATAGATATTTTTGGAAAATTAGAGCAAGTTTGTTGTCACAAGTAGTCAAAATTGTATCAAAAGGAAAAGAATAAATGGAAATATTTTGAATGACCCAGAACTCATAGTTAATCAAATAAAATACACAAGTTTCTCTACAAAGGCAAACTTTTTACTTGAACTCAATTTCAAGGAAGGATAAATATTTTAAATAGGACTCTTACATAATAGGTTTCTTAGCAAATTAATGAACAGTTTCCACTAGAATTGAAGCCTAGACATTGGCAGATTTCAAATTCTTTGTTCCTAATAGGTTCTAGAATGTTAGTCATGCATTGATTACCAAAGGATATTTTGGGCAACATTTGGAAAGCAAAGTAATAAGCAGATCTGTTCAGGTCTCTCCTAAAGACCCTTTGAGAATAATCTCAACCCAAGTCATTTATTGGCTTTAATTACGAGAAAAGTGAGTCGGGAAATACCAGATGTTAATGAAAATCTGTTCAAATCTCTGACTTGAATGGGAGCTTCATCCGTTTATTCAAATCTAATTTAGACTATAGGCAGATTATTTAATAATTATTCAGTATACTTCCTCCAAAATGGGCTATAAAAATATTCTGAACAATCTGTTCATTTAAAAATATTATACCTGCATAGAGCCGATTTAAGGTAACTGTTTTCAAGTCATAATTTCTGGGAGAACATGGATTATACAAAAGATTTTACAAATTATGGACTTTTTTGTCCAATGAAAATCGAATAAATAATAACCACAATGTTTGAAACTCATATAGTACTAAATAGGAACAAAAAAAGTATTTTTTCATGTATTACCTCATTCATGTATATCTAATTAAGATGCATGATCTCAAATTAATTATATATTAATTTGCAATTAAATATTCTCTAAACCATGGCTCTTTGACATTCTGAAATGTGCATTTTTTTAATCAATTAAAGTTGAGCCTTTGAAGTTACCAAGTGGTTTGATTACTTATTCCTATATTTATGGATATAAATATAAGAATTTACTGGACACTAAGTGTTGCGGATACAAAAGTAAATAAGACAGAATTTTATGAGTCAATAAATGATGAAATGCAAAATTAATTATTTCATAATGATCGCAGTTAAGTGCTCTCAACAAAGAAGTACAGGCAGTTATATTGGTGATTAACAGGGAGATCTGACCAATTCCTATTAAAAAAGACACACTCTGGGAAGCAGTATTTTTCTGAGCTCTGAAAGATTGGTAGGAATTAAGTAGTGGAAATACTGCCTAAGGTAGACAAGAAAGCAAGTATAAATGTGTTTAGGCAGAATAAAGTGGTCAACATTTCATGATACAAGAATTTAGCAAAAGCAGGTATGGCTGTATTAGAAAAGTACGTGTGAAAGAGGTACAATAGTGGATGGAGTTACGGAATAGCCAAGTTAAGATAAGTAGTGGTCAACGCATCCACAATCCTAGTATAGATTTTCATCCATGTCCACATAACAACAGCAATAAACGCTTACTAACCCTTAATACATGCCGGGTAGTGTTTCATATACTTGGCATGCTTTAAACTTCACAACATTCCTATGAAGTAGGTCTTTACATCATCCTCATTGTACAGCTACAGACACAGAATTGTAGAGTTTAGGTCACTTGATCACACAGCTAAGAAATGAGCGTCTTGGGTTCTGATGCTAGTGGTCCTACTCCAGGACCTCCCACGCTGAGTAATGAAAAACCAATGAGGGCTTTGAACAAGGAATGGACATGCTCATCTCCTACCTACCTACTCTTGCACAAATATGCGGGTTTCTGTCAATGAGCATTTATTGATGTACAGAGTACAAGTGATGTACAGAGCACTGTAGTAGATGTTACGACATCTTGTGTACTCACATCTATACATTATTCTCTTACTACAAACCCTTAAAGAAGCAACACAAATACTGAGATTAAGGAGGGACTTTGACAAGCAAGGATTGGTGAAGAATATGAAAAAGATTATTATCATGATGATGATATGAATCGATATTTTTATAGTCTCTTCGTTTACTAGATGCTATAATGTCATTCAATTCTCACAATAACTTCCCAACACAGACACGACAGGGATTATTTCCACTTTATAAGTAAGGAAGCTGAAATTTGGAAAGGGTGAAGCACCTCTACCAAGCACACATACCAGTGATGGAACCTGATTCAGATTTAAGTATCCTGACTCCACTTGATGCCTGCTTTTACACAACATCTATATAGAAGGAAAAGCCTCTGGAAAACTAGAAAAGTGGGAAATGTAAAGTCTTGTGTGCGATAAATATTGTAAAACATTTAGAGTTTTCCCACAAACTAAGAAAATAAGAAGAGTAATAACAACGTCAAAATTATTATTTTTCTAGTTAAAATATGCTCAAAGTATCTTTCACAGAACCACCTTTATGGCTCCCAACTGCAATCCTACTCTTTCAAATGCACCTTATGGTTTATTATATTTCCCTAAACAGATGCAAGTCTTAGGAGATTATTAGAGATTATTAGGAAGGAGTGATTTTTTTTTTTATTGCATTTTAGGTTTTGGGGTACATGTGATGAACATGCAAGATTGTTGCATAGGTACACACATGGCAGTGTGCTTTGCTGCCTTCCGTCCCCTCACCTGTATCTGTCATTTCTCCCCATGCTATCTCTTCCCACCTCCCCACCCCCCGCCCCTCCCCCATTTCCCCCCAACAGACCCCAGTGTGTAGTGCTCCCCTCCCTGTGTCCATGTGTTCTCATTGTTCAACACCCGCCTATGAGCGAGAATATACGGTGTTTGATTTTCTGCTCTTGTGTCAGTTTGCTGAGAATGATGGTTTCCAGGTTCATCCATGTCCCTATAAAGGCCATGAACTCATCGTTTTTGATGGCTGCATAATATTCCATGGTGTATATGTACCACATTTTCCCTATCCAGTCTATCATCGTTGGGCATTTGGGTTGGTTCCAGGTCTTTGCTATTGTAAACAGTGCTGCAATGAACATTCGTGTGCACGTGTCCTTGTAGTAGAATGATTTATAATCCTTTGGATATATACCCAGTAATGGGATTGCTGGGTCAAATGGGATTTCTATTTTTAGGTCCTTGAGGAATCGCCACACTGTCTTCCACAATGGTTGAATTAATTTACATTCCCACCAACAGTGTAAAAGTGTTCCTATTTCTCCACATCCTCTCCAGCATCTGTTGTTTCCCGATTTTTTAATGATCGCCATTCTAACTGGTGTGAGATGGTATCTCAATGTGGTTTTGATTTGCATTTCTCTGATGACCAGTGATGATGAGCATTTTTTCATATGTTTGTTGGCCTCCTGTATGTCTTCTTTTGTAAAGTATCTGTTCATATCCTTTGCCCATTTTTGGATGGGCTTGTTTGTTTTTTTCTTGTAGATCTGCTTTAGTTCTTTGTAAATTCTGGATATCAGCCCCTTGTCAGATGGGTAGACTGCAAAAATTTTTTCCCATTCTGTTGGTTGCCGATTCACTCTACTGACTGTTTCTTTTGCCGTGCAGAAGCTGTGGAGTTTGATTAGGTCCCATTTGTCTATTTTGGCTTTTGTTGCCATTGCTTTTGGCGTTTTGGTCATGAAGTCCTTGCCTACACCTATGTCCTGAATGGTTTTGCCTAGATTTTCTTCTAAGGTTTTTATGGTATTAGGTCTGATGTTTAAGTCTTTAATCCATCTGGAGTTAATTTTGGTGTAAGGTGTCAGGAAGGGGTCCTGTTTCTGCTTTCTGCACATGGCTAGCCAGTTTTCCCAACACCATTTATTAAACAGGGAGTCCTTTCCCCATTGCTTGTTTTTGTCAGGTTTGTCGAAGATCAGATGGTTGTGGGTATGTTGTATTTCCTGTGAGGCCTCTGTTCTGTTCCATTGGTCTATATCTCTGTTTTGGTACCAGTACCATGCTGTTTTGATTACTGTAGCCTTGTAGTATAGTTTGAAGTCCAGTAGTGTGATGCCTCCCGCTTTGTTCTTTTTGCTTAGAATTGACTTGGCTATGCAGGCTCTCTTTTGGTTCCATATGAAGCTTAAGGTGTTTTTTTCCAGTTCTGTGAAGAAGGTCATTGGTAGCTTGATGGGAATAGCATTGAATCTGTAAATTACTTTGGGCAGTATGGCCATTTTCACGATGTTGATTCTTCCTAACCATGAACATGGAATGTTTCTCCATCTGTTTGTATCCTCTCTTATTTCGTTGAGCAATGGCTTGTAGTTCTCCTTGAAGAGGTCCTTTACGTTCCTTGTTAGTTGTATTCCTAGGTACTTTATTCTCTTTGTAGCAATTGTGAATGGCAGTTCGTTCTTGATTTGGCTCTCTTGAAGTCTATTACTGGTGTATAGGAATGCTTGTGATTTTTGCACGTTGATTTTGTATCCTGAGACTTTGCTGAAGTTGTTTATCAGTTTCAGGAGATTTTGGGCTGAGATGATGGGGTCTTCCAGATATACAATCATGTCATCTGCAAATAGAGACAATTTGATTTCCTCCTTTCCAATTTGGATACCCTTTATTTCTTTTTCTTGCCTGATTGCTCTGGCTAGAACTTCCAGTACTATATTGAATAGGAGTGGTGAGAGAGGGCATCCTTGTCTAGTGCCAGATTTCAAAGGGAATGCTTCCAATTTTTGCCCATTCAGTATGATATTGGCTGTTGGTTTGTCGTAAATAGCTTTTATTGTTTTGAGATACGTTCCGTCAATACCTAGTTTATTGAGGGTTTTTAGCATAAAGGGTTGTTGAATTTTGTCAAAAGCCTTCTCTGCATCAATCGAGATAATCATGTGGTTTTTGTCTTTGGTTCTGTTTATGTGGTGAATTACGTTTATGGACTTGCGTATGTTGAACCAGCCTTGCATCCCCGGGATGAATCCTACTTGATCATGGTGGATGAGCTTTTTGATATGCTGTTGCAATCGGTTTGCCAGTATTTTATTGAAGATTTTTGCATCTATGTTCATCATGGATATTGGCCTGAAATTTTCTTTTCTTGTTGAGTCTCTGCCGGGTTTTGGTATCAGGATGATGTTTGTCTCGTAAAATGATTTGGGAAGGATTCCCTCTTTTTGGATTGTCTGGAATAGTTTCAGAAGGAATGGTATCAGCTCCTCCTTGTATGTCTGGTAGAATTCAGCTGTGAACCCATCTGGACCTGGGCTTTTTTTGGGTGGTAGGCTCTTTATTGCTGCCTCGACTTCAGACCATGTTATTGGTCTATTCAGGGTTTCGGCTTCTTCCAGGTTTAGGCTTGGGAGGTTGCAGGTGTCCAGAAATTTATCCATTTCTTCCAGGTTTACTAGTTTATGTGCATAGAGTTGTTTGTAATAATCTCTGATGATGGTTTGGATTTCTGTGGAATCTGTGGTGATATCCCCTTTATCGTTTTTTATTGCATCAATTTGGTTATTCTCTCTTTTCTTTTTTATTAATCTGGCTAGTGGTCTGTCTATTTTGTTGATCTTTTCAAAAAACCAGCTCCTGGATTTATTGATTTTTTGAAGAGTTTTTTGTGTCTCTATTTCCTTCAGTTCTGCTCTGATCTTAGTTATTTCCTGTCTTCTGCTAGGTTTTGAGTTTTTTTGATCTTGCTCCTCTAGCTCTTTCAATTTTGATGATAGGGTGTCAATTTTCGATCTCTCCTTTCTTCTCATGTGGGCACTCATTGCTATATATTTTCCTCTAGAGACTGCTTTAAATGTGTCCCAGAGATTCTGGTATGTCGTATCTTCGTTCTCATTGGTTTCGAAGAACATCTTTATTTCTGCCTTCATTTCATTGTTTATCCAGTCAACATTCAAGAGCAAGTTGTTCAGTTTCCATGAAGCTGTGCGGTTCTGAGTTAGTTTCTGCATTCTGAGTTCTAACTCGATTGCACTGTGGTCTGAGAGACTGTTTGTTATGATTTCTGTTCTTTTGCATTTGCTGAGGAGTGATTTATTGCCAATTATGTGGTCAATTTTAGAGTAGGTGTGATGTGGTGCTGAGAAGAATGTATATTCTGTGGATTTGGGGTGGAGAGTTCTGTAAATGTCTATTAGGTTTGCTCGTTCCAGGTCTGTGTTCAGGTCCTGGATATCCTTGTTGATTTTCTGTCTGGTTGATCTGTCTAATATTGACAATGGGGTGTTAAAGTCTCCCACTATTATTGTGTGGGAGTCCAAGTCCCTTTGTAGGTCATTAAGAACTTGCCTTATGTATCTGGGTGCTCCTGTATTGGGTGCATATATATTTAGGATCGTTAGCTCTTCTTGTTGCAGTGATCCTTTTACCATTATGTAATGTCCTTCTTTGTCTCTTTTGATCTTTGTTGCTTTAAAGTCTATTTTATCAGAGATGAGAATTGCAACTCCTGCCTTTTTTTGCTCTCCATTTGCTTGGTAGATCTTCCTCCATCCCTTTATTTTGAGCCTTTGTGTATCCTTGCATGTAAGATGGGTTTCCTGGATACAGCACACTGATGGGTTTTGGCTTTTTATCCAATTTGCCAGTCTGTGTCTTTTGATTGGGGCATTTAGTCCATTGACATTTAGGGATAGTATTGTTATGTGTGAATTTGATGCTGTCATTTTGATGCTACCTGGCTGTTTTGTTGGTTAGTTGATGCAGATTCTTGATTGTGTTGCTGCTTTTTTACCATTTGGTGTGTTTTTGGAGTGGCTGGTACTGGTTTTTCCTTTATGTGTGTAGAGCCTCTTTCAGGAGTTCTTGTAGAGCAGGTTTGGTGGTGATGAAATCTCTGAGTACTTGCTTGTTCTCAAAGGATTTTATTTTTCCTTCACTTATGAAGCTGAGTTTGGCTGGATAGGAGATTCTGGGTTGAAAGTTCTTTTCTTTAAGGATGTTGAATATTGGCCCCCAGTCTCTTCTGGCTTGTAGGGTTTCTGCTGAGAGATCTGCTGTGAGTCTAATGGGCTTCCCTTTGTGGGTAACCCGACCTTTCTCTCTGGCTGCCCTTAGCATTTTCTCTTTCATTTCAACCCTGGTGAATCTGACGATTATGTGCCTTGGGGTTGCTCTTCTTGAGGAATATCTCTGTGGTGTTCTCTGTATTTCCTGGATTTGAATATTGGTCTGCCTTGCTAGGTTGGGGAAGTTTTCCTGGATAATATCCTGAAGAGTATTTTCCAGCTTGGATTCATTCTCTTCATCACATTCAGGTACACCTATCAGACGTAGATTAGGTCTTTTCACATAGTCCCACATTTCTTGAAGATTTTGTTCATTCCTTTTTGCGCTTTTTTCTCTGTTCTTGCCTTCTCTTTTTATTTCATTGAGTTGGTCTTCGACCTCTGATATCCTTTCTTCTGCTTGGTCAATTCGGCTGTTGAAGCTTGTGCATGCTTCACGAAGTTCTCGTGTTGTGTTTTTCAGCTCCATCAATTCACTTATTCTCCTCTCTATGCTGTCCATTCTCGTCAGCAGTTCGTCCAATCTTTTTTCAAGGTTCCTATTTTCTTTGCGATGGGTTAGAACATGTTCTTTTAGCTCATTGTAGTTTCTTACTACCCATCTTCTGAAGTCTGATTCTGTCATTTCATCACCCTCCTTCTCCATCCGGTCTGGTTCCCTTGCTGGTGAGGAGTTGTGATCACTTTTAGGAGGAGAGGTGTTCTGGTTTCGGGAGTTTTCATCCTTTTTACGCTGGTTTCTACCCATTTTTGTGGGTTTATCCACCTGTTGTCTGTCTCTGTCCCAGGGAGTTGGAGCTTTATGAGTTTCCGTTGCACTACTGCCTTTTTTGATTTTTTTTTTTTTTTCAGGTCGGACCCGCCCAGCTAGCAGCACGCCTAGCCTCTGCATGCCTGCAGGGGCTTTGCTGAGCTGCTGTGGGCTCTGCCCAGCTGCCCTGAGCTCTTCCCTGTAGTCCTTTTTATATGGGCGTAGTTAGAACTGTCTGGGCAATGGTGGCCCCGCCTCTGTTATGGCGGACTCTCTCTGTTGTGGCAGGTTGCCTCGGCAACGGCGGGTTGCCTCGGCAACGGCAGCCTGCCTCTGTAGCGGTGGAGAGTCTCAGTAATGGCGGAAGCCCCTCCCCCACGGAGCCGGACCGTCCCGGTTCAGCTGTGCTTGGTTTGAAGGGCTCAACCCAGAGGGTTTCCAATTACTGTTTTTGTTTTCGTTGTTGTTGGGGGTGGAGGGGTGGGACCAACCGAGCCTGACCACCTGGCTCCCTGACTCAGAGTCTTTTCTTTTAAGTTGAACGACCCCGCGTTCCGGTCGCTTGTTGAAAAGGCGCCGGGATCTCCCGTGCTGCGACTCACGGAGTCGGCTCGAACCGCGGCGCCGGCTCCTGGCGGATTTTTTGCCTAGGAATCTCCTGGCCTGGCTCGCTGTTTCAGATGAATGGGCTATTCTGCCGTCTCAAGGCTCTGCTCGCCAGCTAAGAGGGCTCCCAGACCAGTGGCTTTTGTACGGAGAACCGCAGCAACAGGGAGTGGTCACAGCAGCGGCGCGGGCGGAATCAGCCCCGCGGGGGCCAAAACAGCCGAACCGGCTGGGACTGCGACGCTGGCGACCCCTCTGCCTGGGTATCTCCTGGTCTGTGGGCAATAAGAGTTCGTCTGGAAATGCGGCGTCCACTCACCCTCTGCACTTTCACTGGGAGCTGAAGTCCTGAGCTGTTCTTAGGCGGCCATCTTGAAAGTCGGATCGGAAGGAGTGATTTTTTAAACAAAACCAAGTAAATTAATCAAGTTTGGAAGTGCAACTAGTTGGCACAGCTTGTTATAATTTTTTTTCTCTGTATAGAAGTAATTAATCATTGGAGAGCATGAAGAAAAGCTTGTAGTTATCCACATGCTTTTTTTATACAATGACTCATTTTATAAAAAAAAAAAAAAAAAAAAAAAAAAAAAAAAAAAAAACGTACAATCAGTCTTGAATTGTGAATTGTGATTCTTGGGTCAATATGCCAGTAAAAGACAGCATATATTAGGCCAATGCTGCTGCTACATTAGGCCAGTGTCACTGTCAAGAAATAACTCGTGTGTGTGTGTGTGTGTGTGTGTGTGTGTCTGTGTGCACATGAATGTGCGTGTGTATGTGTGTGTGATTTATTTCCTACCTGGGTTTTTGATGTGTCAAGTACCCAAGGTGACACCTCTGCCATGGACTTTACAAACCCCGATTTTGGTCACCAGCTCTGAGATCTTACGGTCATGACCTCATGAATAAAATCAATTAAAAGGTATACATTTGCCGTTTTTGAATTATTGTTCCTTTTGGCCTACCTCCTTTTCCTTCATTAGTCCTAGGCACGAGGCCAACATGAGATTTATTTCTCACTTATAGTCTCTCTTTTCTAAATTGTCTTTCTGTTATATATGGGTAGTAAAACTAAGTTCTGAACAAATGCTGAATTCCACTTAAACCCTTACTCACCTCAAATAATGAATGATCAAGTTATCTGACAGCTTGCGAACACATTTCAAGTGAGATTATGACAACTTACCTACAATAATGCCAACAATTTTGAAATTATTCTTTGGAGTCATTTTATTTTCCATGTATTTTAAATTAACTCATTAGTTCTCAAAATGTTCTATTCATAATAGTTTGCAGTATTTCCTTGGCATATTGCTGAAAGTCTTTGTGATAATCAGTAGTATATCAAGCCAAAACACAGCAAACTGAAGAAATTTAGCCACTAAGAAAGTTTGTACAGCAATTTTGCTCATCATATCCGTCTTAGAGGTTGGTAATCCACATTAGCATTTACTTTCATTTTGTTTTTTAATTAACACATAAAACACATTTTTGGTGTACAATTCTATGAATTTTAAATAACATATGGAGTCTTATAATCATCATCCCAGTGAAGACACACAATAGTTCCATGACACTCAAAAAAACCACATTGATTTAATCCATTTACTTTCAACAACAATCTTCTAAAGTAGATGCTGTGTCACCCTCATTTTACAACTGAAAAAAAAGAGGTACCAGGAATTTTATGCCACTGTCCCACGGCTAAACAGCTAAGAAGTGAACAAGTTGGAATTTGACCCAAGAAGTCTTGCTCCTGGGCTTTCTTCCCTAACCCCTCTGCTTAAAAACAAATCCTCCCTACACCTCCAAAGCCTGACAGCCTCTGTTATCTTCTCTATCACTACAATTTCACATTTGCAAGAACGCCATATAAGTGAAGTGGTATGGAACCGTATAGTAGGTAACCTTCAGAAACTGGCTCTTTTTCATTCAGTATAAAGACTTTGAGATTCACCCATGCTGCTATGTACATTAATAGTTTATTATTTTTATTGCTGATTATATGGTATGGGTGTACTATAATTTATCTGTTTATCCATTGGAGGGCATTTACATCATTTTCAGTTTGAAGATCATAGAGTGAACTGCTATAAACATTAATAGATTTTTGTGTGGACATACCTTTCCATTTTTCTAGGATAAATATGTAGGAATTGGATTGCTGGGTAACAGAGTAAATGTGTGTTTAATGTTGGATAACATTGCCTAACTGTTTTCTAGAGTGGCTGTGTCACCTTTGATTCCCACCACCAAAATATGACAATTCCAGTTTCATCCCCTTCTTGCTAGTTCTTCATATTGCTAGTTGTATTTTTATTTTAAAATTTATTTTTTATTTTAAAATTAAAATTAAAATGGGTAAAATATGAACTACTGGCAATATGAAGAGCTAGTAGCTTGGTAAACTCACAAATCACTTATACTACATCTGATTATATCTAGTAGATTCTTTTTTCATTTTTAGTATATTATAATAGGTGTGTAGTGGAATTCCATGATGATTTTAATTTTTATTTCCCTTTTGTCTAGTGATGCTGAACATTTTCTATATGCTTATCTATATATCCTCTTTGCTCATTTTAAAAATCAAATTGTTTTCTTACTGGTGAACTTTAAGTATTCTTTATATATTCTGGACATAAACCTTTTGTCAGATAAACTACTAATATTTTATACCAGACTAGCTTCTCTTATTTTACCTTCTGGGGAGCAAAGTATTTTATTTCCATGAAGTCCAATTATCAATATTTTATGAAATGGATTTTGATTTTGTTGTCACATCTAAGCACTCTAAGACCTATTCTTAGGTTATAAAATTTTTATCCTATTCTACCAGAATATTTATACTTTTATATACCTGTGATCTTTTCTGAAATAATTATTGTATAAAATGTGACAAATGTCAAGGTTTATTTATTTACTTATGTTGCACAAAGAAGTCAATTTTTTGAGCACCATTTGTTGAAAATATTACCTTTTCTCCATTGAATTACTTTTGCACAGTTGTCAAAAATCAATAGACCATGTCTGTATGAGTCTATTCCTGAAATTTCTATTCTAATTAATGTATCTAAGTGCCAATCATTGTACCAATACCAAAGGCTCTTAATTATTGGCGATTTCAAAATTTTTCTGACTAATAGTTCCTTTCCCACATAAAGTTTATAATAAGCTTGTCCACATCTATAAAAATTCTTGTGGGAATTTTGATTGCAATTACAGTAAATCTCTAGACCTAATACAAGAAAACTGACATTATTTTCTAATTTGAGTCTTTGAATTCCTGAACACAGTGTCTCTCTCTACTTTTTTTTTTTTTTTTTTTTTTTTTTGAGATAGAGTTTCGTTCTTGTTACCCAGGCTGGAGTGCAATGGCGCGATCTCGGCTCACCACAACCTCCGCCTCCTGGGTTCAGGCAATTCTCCTGCCTCAGCCTCCTGAGTAGCTGGGATTACAGGCACGTGCCACCATGCCCAGCTAATTTTTTGTATTTTTAGTAGAGATGGGGTTTCACTATGTTGACCGGGATGGTCTCGATCTCTTGACCTCGTGATCCACCCGCCTCGGCCTCCCAAAGTGCTGGGATTACAGGTTTGAGCCACCGCGCCCGGCTCTCTACTTATTAAAAGTCTTTGTTGATTTGTTTTTTAGCAGCGTATTATAGTTTTTAACATAAGAATCCTGTACATGTTTTATTATGTTTATATCTAAGTACATTGCTTGAGAAGAGTTACTGTAACTGAAACTTTTTAAAAAATACCAGATTTTAGTTGGTTCGTGCTATAACATAAAAGTAAAATTTCTATTGTGTGATAATCTTGTACCTTGTGACCTTGGTAAACTCACAACCTACTTACTGGGTCCAATTAGATCTAGAAGAGTTTTCGTTTTTGTTTCTGTTTTAGTATATTCCTTGGGATTTTCTACAGACAATAATATAATGTGTACATGAAGAAAGTTTTATTTCTTCCATTCTGTAGAACTTTCATTTCTCATGCCTTATTCAACTGGCTAGTGTTTATAATAATATTTTGAAAAGGAGTAGTGAGAATGGTGGGCATCATTGTTTCATTCCTGATGTTAGTAGGAAAGAACTCATTCTTTCACAATTAAGAATGGTGCCAACTATAGGTATTCTTATAGATATCATTTACCTATATCTTAGAATCTTATAGATTCCCTCTAGTCCTAGTTTGCTCATAGTTTTACACATTTTATTGACATGCCTTTTCCACATCAATTTATTTGATTGTGTTTTTTCTTTAAACACTTAATGTGATGGAGTTCATTGACTGATTTTCAGTTGTTGAACCAGTATCGCATATCCATAACAAACTGCATTTAGTTATAATACAGCATTCTTTTTATATGTTGCTGAATTTTACTTCCAAATATTTTGTTGAGGATGTTTACATCTATTTTCATTAGCTATACTGGCTTGAATTTTTCTTATATTGTCTTTATATGCTTTTATCACAGATGTGCCAGCCTTACAAAATGAATTAGAAATGTGATTTTTTCTATGTTCTGAAAGAAAATGAGTGGAATTGATGTTATTTTTTATTTAAATATCCAGTAGATTTCACTAGTGAAATTATCTGAACCAGATGCTTTACTTTCGAGAGTGTTTTAAAACTATGAATTCAATTTATTTAATAGTAATAGAACTATATAAGTTTTCTATTTAGTCTTAGATAAGTTTTGAGAATTTATAGTTTCTGAGAAATTAGAGCTATGTGGATGCAACTCAAGGTGAGCACAAGAATTATAAACAATTTTATTGGGTCACTTTTTTGAGCTCTGTAAGGCCCCTGGTACATTTGTTCCCCTTTATAGGCTTGGGCCAAAAATTGGACCTATATTTCTCTTATTCTGTTGTACACTTTTCTCAAATGTGCTCATGTCTGCAGCCAAGGAACAGAAGACAGAAAAGGTGATAAAAGAGTAGAATTTTACTCCCAACCTCTTTATATTAGTCTGTTCCCACATTGGTATAAAGAAGTACCTGTGACTGGGTAATTTATTTTTTTAAAAAATTTCATTGGCTCACGGTTCTGCAGGCTGTACAGGAAGCATGATGCCAGTATCCACTCAACTTTTGGGGAGGCTACAGGAAAACTTACCATCACAGCAAAAAGGGAGCAAACCATCTCACATGGTAGGAGTAGGAGCAAGAGAGAGAGAGTAGGGAGTGCCACACACCTTTAAACAACTAGACCTCATGAGAGCTTACTCGCTATGGCAGGGAAAGTACCAAAAGGGAAATCTGCCCCCATGCTCCAATCATCCCCCTGCCAGGCCCCACCTCCAACATTGGGGATAATATTTCTACATGAGGTTTGGGAAGGGATGACACCCAAACTATGTCACTCATACCACAGCTCCTCACAAAGATCCACAGCTCCTCTGAAAGGATATTAGATATCTCATGCCCCTGCTGTCACCATTGTTGGGGGGACCCCTTTCCTACTCCTTGAATCTAAACCAGAGGGCTTCTCCTGGAACTCTCTCTATCCATGTAGAAGTCTACTTGTGGGTTTCAGATGCCTGGAGTCCAGGCTGTTAGACATAACAGAGGGAAACACAATACCACAGCCTTTCTAGTGGTATTTTGTGTCTGATTTTTTTTTAATTCATTTGCTGCTCTTTACCTTTAAGAGCTACTGTGTGCATTCTGCCCTTATTCTGTAACTACATTCAGTAGGAGAAACAGGGAGTGGGAGGAGTATGCTTACTCTGTCTTACTGAGAATCACACTACCCTTGTTAGCATTTTTCAAGTTCTACAAGATCCTGCCAAAAGACTTTTTAACTGTTCTTCATAGAACAATTTTTACCTAACATTTACTAACAATTTGCAGAACCATTATTCCTTGAGAATGCATTTCAAAAGCATTATTCTAAAATAAAACTAACATTTAATAAAATTCTTGAATTATTGGTGGTCTTATAATGTAAATGCTGGAAAAATAAATACATGGAAATTATGTGACATTATCAACTTACTTAACTAGGTCTCTGTTTAAGAAACGAATGACTTTTTTTGTTTTGTTTATTGTTTGGGGGGTTGTTTTGTTGTTGTATTTTTGTTGTTGTTGCTGTTTGTTTTTGAGATGGAATCTCACTTTATCACCTCGGCTGGAGTGCAATGGCAAAATCTTGGCTCACTGCAACCTCCACCTTCCAGGTTCAAGTGATTCTCCTGCCTCAGCCTCCTGAGTTGCTGGGATTATAGGTGCCCGCCACCACAACCAGCTAATTTTTGTAGTTTTAGTAGAGACAGGGTTTCATCATGTTGGCCATGCTGGTCTCAAACTCCTGACCTCAGGTGATTTGGCCATATTGACCTCCCAAAGTCCTGGGATGACAAGCATGAGCCACTTCAACTGTCCAGAAAAGAATGGTTTTATAGGGGCTGTATTTAAGAATCACAATAGTGCATATAGATTTGCCTAGGATTCACTTAACATTTGAATATTAATATTTTAATATTAATATTTGGTTTTTGACTTTGTGATGGTGGATTTAGAATCATTAATCAATTTAACTCAAAGCCCATTTAGAATCATTAATCAATTTAGCTCTCTATGATGATTCTACAGACTTAATGCACAACCTCCAATTGACTCACATACTACATTGCTTTATGTAATGACTTTTATTTATATAGAAACATAGTGACAGACTTAGTGTTAGAGTCTAATAAAAGAAGGCAGGGCTTCAAGATCCATGCTTGTGAATATAATCCACCCAAGATTTACTACAAGCATGTCAACAGTGGATTCTCTAATTATAGATTTCTGCTAAACAGAGGAGCATGTTAAAAGGACCATGGTATTGTGTGCTATTTTATGAGGCCATATGTACAAAGACAGACAAATGAACAGATATCATTTTACTGAACAACCTACAGACAGTCCTTGACTTACAATGAGGTTATGTCCTAATAAATCAGCTTTAACTGGAAAATATCCTGAGGTAAAAATGCATTTAATACATCTAACCTACCAAATATCATAGCTAAGTCTACCTTATCTTAACATGTTCAGAATATTTATGTTAGCCTGTAGTTGGGGAAAATCATCTAAACCAAAATCAATTTTATAATATAAAGTAAAAATAATAAAATTCAAAGTACAGTTTCTACTGAATGTGAATCACTTTCACACCATCATGAAAACAAAAATTGTTAAATCAAACCACTGTAAGATGGGAACTTTCTTTTTTTCTATTTATGGCATGCGAATTGTTGAATGACTTTTCTTGTCCTAGACACCTAAAATATCCCTTGACTTCTTTTGACAAATCTTACAAACATCTGCACTATTGATTATTTTCTTAGTGACCTCTCTGGAAGAGTCACAATTTGATTTAGGCAAATTTGTGGTTATCAGTAATCAATCCGGAAACGATGACATAAAGCATTGCTTTATGTAATATCCTTTCACCATAAAACATAAAGCAAAATTTCTCTTTTTGGCAACCCAGCATCTGTTAATAACAGATTGGCTTACCCATACACTATTTATGAAGCAATATGAAATCACAAGTGCTTTCTTAGAGTGGCTTTAGATGTGATTTTCAGAGCACCTTTGTAGTAAGAATTTTACTTTTATTTTATATCTGATATTTTTTATTTTTGCCTATATTTTATCTGTGTTCCTAAGAAATATTGATTTCCAGTTTACTTGCTCCTCTCCTTGAAACTCTAAGTGTACAAATATATAATTTGTTCATAAGCGTCTGTGGGTATATGATATAAATTCGTTCTAATTTGTTCTTAAGGTCTCTCTCTGGAGAATGGCTATAAATTTTAGCACTGTCCTGACAGGGCTCAGCGAAGGTGATTCTGCGTGTTTTTGGTGTACCTTTCATGGGATACTTGTTTATCCTACTTGATGGCCTAATGCCCAAGTGTTCAACCTAAAAACATACCTTGCTGTCACAGGAAACTTGTTCCCCAAAAACCTATGGAAATTAAAAAATGAATTGAAAGTTTAAAAAAATGTATGTCACTTTTAGTAAGCCCCTCATATTTTTTCCTACATTTGTATTTTGAGGGATATCAAATTGGTTTTGAGGAGAAAATGAACTGTTCATTGAGATAAATTTCTCAACTATGTCATTTTGTCTATTAGCTAAATAACCTGCATAAGGCATATATTTCCCTTTTATAACAATTTAAATAATCAATTATATGAATTCATATATTTTTCTTTTCTCTCTTAATGTTTCGTTATAGTCAGACAAAAAAGTGATTTAAAGATTAGAAAGCTCTGGAGTCTGGTATAAAACTACATTCCATTGTCTGATTAAAATTTTGATTTTTCTATGTTTCACCATTCTAATATGTAAGACAGTAAAATCAGCTGTTTTGTTGAATACTTTTCAGAGGAAAGTAAGAAATTGTGTTATCTGCCCTCAGGCTTATAGGTGAAAACATGTTATCTGCCCTCAGGCCTATACTCAAGTACGAAAAATTATCCTAATTCTATAATTAAGGAAACAATATAAAGGGTTGTGTTTTCAAAACTGGCTATTCATTTTATCATAACAGAGATTTATTTAGTCCCGACTATGTACTGCACACTCTATTACGTGATCTGAGAAAGACAACAGTGAATAATACCTATCATCTGCCTTCAAAGACTTTATAATTTGGTAGAGAAGGTAATGTACCCTCATGAGTATCTTGGTTTGAGAGTCAGATTCGGTGTAAGGGTGAGGATTTATGACCTCTGAGGTGCTTTTTAAATCTGTGAATGACACCTCCACTCAAATTGTAGTGTCCCTTGTTATCATGGTGCTCCTGAGCAATTCCTGCCCCAGCCACTGAGATTCACTGCCATGGAAAGTCACTATTATGAATAGAAATAATGTAAATTGTTGTGTTTGTTGGTGTAAAAAAAAAGTAGGGGAGGTAAACAAGGATGATACCATTAACTAGAATTGAAGAAAGGACATGCAATATGCCGTTAGACAGTTCTTTAAAAAGGGCTAAGGGATTCAAGTCAAGTATGATTTGGAAAATTAAGCTATGAAAACATTAAACTTGGTCTGAAGACATCACTTGAAAGCCTACATTGCCTTTGGGTGCTCCTGTTGCTGTTGAGTCGTTTCCTTGACTGCTTTCTTGTGTTTGTTTCCAATGCATTAGAATTTACCACCCCCATTTAGCTTTTGGTATCTTGTGTTAAGAGACCCAGTAATTGACCCTGTCTTTTCCATTTACTCTTCTCCATTAGGTTATCACCCAGCTTACCTGTTAGCATACCCCTAATTTATGTCTAGACTTTAATTAAGAGGTGACGCTTTCAAGGGAGGCAACCACTTTTAGTTTCAAAAGTCAGCAAAAATAAGAGAAGGCCTCATATGGATTTTTAAAATTTTATAATTCCAACAAATAGAAAGAGAAAATCAAATTTACCAAAGAGAGGAAATACCAAGAGAAATTACTAACTGTTTTTGAGAAATAAAGGGAATAGTCAGAATTTGCTGAGTACTATAATTTGGGTGGCAAATATTTTTTAAAATGGAACATAAATTTGGAAAGGGAAATTGTAACCAAACTTGAGGTTGGATATATGTAACTTTTTTTTTGAGGCAGAGTCTCACTCTGTCACCCAGGCTGGAGTACAGTGATACGATCTAGGCTCACTGCAACCTCCGCTCCCAGGTTCAAGTGATTCTCCTGCCACAGCCTTCAGGCACACACCACCACGCTCAGCTAATTTTTGTATTTTTAGTAGAGACAGGGTTTCACCATATTGGCCCAGCTGGTCTTGAACTCCTGACCTCGTTATTTGCCCACCTCGGCCTCCCAAAGTGTTGGGATTGCAGCGATAAATAACTTTTTATTAAGCAATAGAATGACATTTTTACTTTGAAGTATTAAATAAATCCACACTCTAGGAAGATTAACATACAAGTAATATAAAAATTGCGTGGCAGCCAGGGGCGGTGGCTCATGCCCGTAATCTCAACACTTTGGGATGCTGAGGCAGGCGGATCACGAGATCAAGAGATTGAGATCATTCTGGGCAACATTGTGAAATCCTGTCTCTAATAAAAAATACAAAAATTAGCTGGGCGTGGTGGCATGCACCTATAGTCCCAGCTACTTGGGAGGTTGAGGCAGGAGAATTGCTTGAACCCAAGAGGCAGAGATTGCAGTGAGCCGAGCTTGTGCCACTGCCCTCCAGCCTGGTGCCTGGCGACAGAGCAAGACTCTATCTCAAAAAAAAAAAAAAAAATTGCATGGATCCATAAACTATATTATGAAGAAATAGGATATCAAAGACAATCCAGGAAACAGGAACAACTCCAAGCTAGAGGAACTGGCAACTGATGAAGGAAACAGAGAGGGACAGACAGAATCCTGAGGCAATGATGAAAGGACCTGGATCACAAAATGTGGCCATTTGTTAATGAAGTGACTAGGAGGAGGGGACAACCACAAAAAACACAAATACTTTTCTGGGAGTTTCTGATGTAAGTGACTAAAACAATGATGCTATTATGCTGTTGTTGTTGTTGTTGTTGTTGTTGTTGTTGTTGTTGTTATTATTATTATTATTATTATTATTGGGACATAGTTTTGCTCTTGTCACGCAGGCTGGAGTGCAATGGCACAATCTCCACTCACCACAACCTTCGCCTCCCAGGTTTAAGTGATTCTCCTGCCTTGGAGCTTTCTGAGTACCTGATGTTAACAGGCTCCCACCACCACACCCAGGTAATTTTTGTATTTTTTAGTAGAGTCGAGGTTTCACCATGTTGGCCAGGCTGGTCTCAAACACCTGATCTCAGGTTATCCACCCACCTTGGCTTCCCAAAGTGCTGGGATTATAGTGCCTGACCAATGATGCTATTATGAATCAAAATTTCAAAATTAGGGGAAACAATTTGTTTGGATGAAACAGAATGCATTGACTTTTATATCTGTTAAGTTTAGGGTGCCAGTAAAAAATATAGCAGGATGTAGATATAAATCTGGCATCTGGAATCGTGAGATAGGAACTCTGTAGGTCTGTAGAGAATAAGTTTGGAAAGAAAAAACCTTGGAGGTGTAAAACTGTGAACAGAGAAGAGATAACGATGATGATGGTGACGGTGATGATGATGATGATGACAATAATAACAGTAAAATTAAAGAAACTTAAGAAAAACAAAAGTAGAGGGTAACAAAAAATAAGAGTAAGCATAACAGAGAAAATGTTCAAAATAAGTGAGAAAAATAGGTTAGTGTTCTGGAAACAAGGGAAGCTCACAAAGGTAAGTGGAGGCATGATCTTGTGAACAGAGGAAGGAGGAGAACTTGAAAAGTGAAGAGTAGCATTGGTGATTAGGGAGTCATAATGTAAAGGAGAAAAGGTGGAAAGGGGGAAATGTAGTGGAGACAGCAAGTGTCAACTAACTTTTCAAGATGTGTGTTCATGAAAGAAAGAGATATAGAATGGCAACTTGAGAGAAAGATGGTTTTATGAGAGGAAAGTCCAGGTGGGGTGGCTTGTGCCTGTCATCATGCCTGTAATTTCGGAACTTTGGGAGGCCAAGGCAGGAAGATCACTTGAGCCCAAGAGTTGGAGAACAGCCTGTGCAACATAGTAACACTCCATCTTTACAAAAAAAAAAAAAAAAAAAAAAAACAGTCAAATAGCCAGGAGTGGTGGCATGCACCTGTAATCCCAGCTACTCATGAGGCTGAGATGAGAGTATCAAGTATCACCAGCCTGCGAGATTGAGGCTGCAGTGAGCTATGATTGCCCTACTGCACTCCAGCCTGGGCAACAGAGCAAGACCCTGTCTCAAAAAGCAAAAACAGGAAAGACCTAAACACTGTGTTAGCAGGCAGAGGGTGGCAATACATATGCAAAATGAAATTTGTACTAGAGAAGAATTTGGGGAAAGTAACTGATGAAACAGATTACTAACAGAAAATCAAAGAATGGGAAAATAGAGCTTGTGGGTTAGAACTGAATAGGAAAGGAAAGAATAGCAAAGAATGCAATGAATTGAAGGGAAGATATGTGATGTTATAAGAATTTGGTATAAATGTTGCTACAACTGTAGAAAAATAGAAGCAACATCTTCTGAGAGTAAAAGGATGGAAAATTTAAATGAACTTTAAAAATAATGACACATTTGCAGAAAAACTACCATGGTAGGTAGGATTGATGATCAACAAGAGGTAAATAAAAAAACTACTTATGATAGGAAGGCTCACGTCTCAAGTTCATCGGTTGTGTGTTGAAACTAAGCAGTTGCAGTTGATACCCCAAGATGTTTTTATGAGTTACTGCAGTGGTGTTGATTAGTTTAGAACAAGGAACAGTGAAAACAAGTGATTTAAAAAAAAAAAAAAAAAAAAAAAAACACCTCATTTAGAGCTGAGAATTCAAAGGCTACACAGAGAAAATTCGGGAGAGTAGGGAATTTCATAATCCTGATAAGGGTATTGTTGCAAAGATGACCAGATTAGGAGAAAATCCAAACAAACAAACAACAACAGAAAAAACACACACACACACACACACACACACACACACACACACAAACAGAAAAGGACATGACAGACTTTGGGAATAAAGAAGAATTAAGAGTATAAGAGTTCTAAGACAGGTGGAAAATTCAGTAGGAGTTATTGTTTGAGTGAGCTTAAAATTAGTAGGTTGGGATCTTTGGACTCCTGGACCTGGATACAAGGTCCTGATGCTGTGGAGTGAAAGTGAAGAGAAGGGGTAACTCTCCTCATTTTCTTTGCAGGACACATCCACATGTATCTCAGAATTTAAAGTATAATAATAATAATAAAAAAGAAACACCCCTTAGCTTAATGTTTAGGTTTAAGTTAGTATGATATTATATATATAACAAGTAGTCATATTTATTTGTCCTAAAATTATCTTTGACTTCTCTATGGCTTTCTGAAAGATAAGAAGCCATAATTATTAACTAAAATACGTGGTTGAAAGAAAAATGTACATGGCATTTCATTACTATCTACTTCTTGATAAATATATGAAACCTATTCACCAGGAGAAGATCCCTCAGATATTCATCTCAGATTTACAGCTAGTGGTGATATCATTCCCGATTCTCTGCATTTAAGTTGGAAGAAATAGAAACAAAAGAGCTAGACCAAAGTTTCACAAGAAGGAATTACAGAGGGTTGAGGAATTCTTTGTTTCTTTACACTGGATGATTTCATCTTTTCTTGAACAAAATCTGCTGCCTTCTGGAGTTTCCTTAGAGCAAAATAAAGTGGCTGATTCAGATTATATGTGTTAGAAATTTATTTTTAAATCAACTTTTTCTTCTGAAAGTTTCCACTGATGAGGGAAATGTTTTCATTTCCAGTTGGAAAAATTGTCTTCATAATCTTACATAATAAAGTTCCAAGAACAGCCTTGGGGAGATTTGCAATTAAATGTTTTCCAGCATGATTTTAAAAATTCTTTTAATTATCAATTATTGGCATTTATCATCTCTATCAACTTATTTATACACTTTATAATAGGCAGAATTTGATCTATAACATTCACAAATATGTGCATCATTTATATTGTCAGCTATCCACCATAGAACTTTTGCTACAACTGCAATCAAATCACATTTGCAAGGAGAATGGCACATAGACATCTGTACAGGTTATTGTCAGTGTTGGAGTGTTAATGAGTCCATATAATATACCACTATTTTATAGTTACAAAATGATGGACTCCTTTTAGAAGAAAAAAAACTGGTGGTCAGGGTAATCTTCATAACATGTACCACCATTTATTTTGCTGGATATATTCTTGTCAGTGTCCACTGAAGTGATTTGCAGTGTCTATAGACATTATTGATGCCAAAAGGAAAGTATAGAGTGTTGACATGTTGATAAGCATCCATTAATCTTTTGTCCTCAATATCTCTAGAGTCTTGCAAGTTTGGCTTGCCAAACTTTTTCACTATTATCATCAGGGATTGTTCGGTTGAGTTATATTGTTGCTTTCTTATCCTGCTTTCTTCATAATATAAAAACTCCATTTTACACAATGATTTTTACATATTTTCTTCAAGAATGTAACAGGGGCTCTAAACTCTTTTCCCCCATATAATGAAAAATTATTTTACACTCTACAGTGATAGTATTTGATCAGAGGATACTGGATGAGCATTCAAGAATTTTTAAAGCTGACCTCTTCAAACTGGAAACTTCCAAAATGAAGTCTTCAAAGAGTGACAATAACTGATGATATTGCTGAAGAACACATCAGTCACACACAAGCCAGGATCAGAGCAGTCTTGAATTAAACTCAAGATTTTCTTTAGAAATACACTGAGTTAAGTAGTTCCTGCATTTTTCTAACAAAACCATGTAAGTTAGCAAATGAATAAAAAACAAAGTTCAGAAGACTCTGTTCTCTGAAAGGTGGGTTCAGTTCAGGTCTTCAAAGTAGTATTCTAACTTAGATCTAAAAATTAGGCTAAGTGGTGTTTCTTTTATTATTATTATTATACTTTAAATTCTGAGATACACATGCAGAATGTGCAGGTTTCTTACATAGGTATGCAGGTGCCATGGTGGTTTGCTGCATACATCAACCCGTCATCTACATTAGGTTATTTCTCCTAATGCTATCCCTCCCCTAGGCTCCTGACCTCTGACAGGCCCCATGTGTGATGTTGCCTCCCTGTGCCCATGTGTTCTCATTGCTAAACTACCACTTATGAGTGAGAACATGTGGTGTTTGGTTTTCTGTTCTTATGTTACTTTGCTGAGAATGATAGTTTCCAGCTTCATCCATGTCCCTGCAGAGGACATGAACTCATCCTTTTTCGTGGCTGCATAGCATTCCATGGCATTATGTGCCACATTTTCTTTATCCAGTCTATCATTGATGGGCATTTGGGTTGGTTCCAAGTCTTTGGTACTGTGATCAGTGCTGCAATAAACATACATGTACATGTGTCTTTATGGTAGAATTATTTATCATCCTTTGGATATATACCCAGTAACAGGATTGCCGGGTCAAATGGTTTTTATGGTTTAGATCCTTGAGGAATCGCCATACTGTCTTCCACAATAGTTGAACCAATTTACATTCCCACCAACACTGTAAAAGCATTCCTATTTCTGCACATCCTCTCCAGCATCAGTTGTTTCCTGACTTTTTAATGATTGCCATTCTAACTGGCATGAGATGGTATCTCATTGTGGTTTTGATTTGTATTTCTCTAATGACTAGTGATGATGAGCTTTTTTCATAAGTTTTTTGGCCGCATAAATGCTTTTTTTGTGAAGTGTCTGTTTATGTTCTTCACCCACTTTTTGATGGGGTCATCTGTTCTTTTCTTGTAAATATGTTTAAATTCCTTGTGGATTCTGGACATTAACCTTTGTCAGATGGATATATTGCAAAACATTTCTGCCATTCTGTAGGTTGCCTATTCACTCTGATGATAGTTTCTTTTGCTGTGCAGAGCTCTTTAGTTTAATTATGTCCCATTTGTCAATTTTGGCTTTTGCTGTAATTGCTTTTGGTGTTTTAGTCATGAAGTCTTTGCCCATGCTTATGTCCTGAATAATATTACCTAGATTTTCTTCTAGGGTTTTTATGGTGTTAGGTCTTGGTCTTTAATCCTCTTGAGTTAATCTTTGTATAAGGTGTAAAGAAGGGGTCCAGTTTCAGTTTTCTGCATATGGTTAGCCAAGTTTTCCCAACAACATTTATTAGATAAGGAATCCTTTCCCCATTGTTTCTTTTTGTCAGGGTTGTCAATGATCAGATGGTTGTAGCTGTATGACATTATTTCTGAGGCCTCTGTTCTGTTTCATTGGTCTATAGATCTTTTTCGGTACCAATACCATGTTGTTTCTGTTACTGTAGCCTTATAGTATAGTTTGAAGTCATGTAGTGTGATGCCTCCACATTTGTTCTTTTTGCTTAGGATTGTTTTAGTTCTATGGGCTCTTTTTGGTTCCATATAAATTTAGAGTTTTTTTTTCTAAATTTCTCTTTAGGAAAGTGACCTTGGTTAGGCATCTGGTTCTTTGTTTAGCTCATGTTTATAGGCCCAATGGGGAAGAGCAGAGAACGAAAGAGGCCCTGCCATCTATCCAGGGACCAATCCCAATTGGCACCCAAGATACAAACAGTTCCTGTAAGACTCAGCTCCATTTTCCTGCTGGCCCCAATCAGTAGCCACATTGCTTCATTCTTTTAAGAGGCCAGTGTCTTTGTCATCCTGCAGTGCTTCCTACAAGATTTCAGCCTGCTATTTCATCACCCTGGGGCCTGTGGTCACAGGCAGGATTCATCTTCCACTTGCCTCAGAGCCTGGGCACTCTAGAGGGTAGTCTATTCCCTCCATTCTGACTTGGCATCCCACTCTGCCATCTCTCCCTGTCTATCCCTTGTCCAGAGTACCCGGGCGAACCAGCAGACTTGGGGTAAAGCAGATTTCTAGCTAGGGAAGAAGGCAGCCTAACCCAATGAAGACACAACCAAACTTTAAGAATTATTCTTCAGAAGTCCCATTTCCTTATCTTTGGTGAAGAAAACCAGGTGAGTGTACCAATATTGCTTCAATACATTAAGCAAAGGCATAGGTTTTCTGCACTTTCTCCATGCTCCCTGACCTTCTCTATTGCTCCATGTGGTAAAGGCTGTTGTTCCACTATTCCAGTGTAGTCTCCCTCACTCCTGATGGGCAACTAGAGTCTTGTCCAAGAGAATTTGATGAGTTTGTTCTCAGAAGCCTTCTAATCTTGGCACTGTTCAGTTAAGACTGAGGAAAACAAATAATTTTGCAATGTTTTCTGTAACATACAGTTCTTGAAAGTTTTCACTAAAGTTAGCCGTAATTTAGTAGCCACCCTCAATGTAACTAAGGGAAATACTCTTTTACACTATTGGAATTTTACTAGCAACAATACTAACACTTTGTTTTACATGGTAGGCATACTAAAAGTAACCCTAGCCAAAAAGCAAGATCAAAGTAATCGTTAAATAATCATAAATCTTATAAAGAAAATTATTAATTTCAAACTCATATTGAAACCATGAGTTTAAGTGGTCAAACTCAAAGCATGTGATGTCTCTGGAAATGTCAAGGTACATCATTTAAGAATTATTTGAAAGTTGGAAATTGCTGAATTCTAAACCTGTCCTGGCGAAATGAGAATTCATATAATGAGAAAGCACATATAGCACATGATTTATCTAAACAATGTCTTTGATTTCTGCATGACTTAACTGTACTGGCTGTATTTGTGATTCATATTAGATTTTTTTCCCTGTCCATTTTTCTTACAGAAGAAAGACAGGTGTTAAAATTACAGATTATTATTTTTAAGTTTTCATTTATTAAAGAAGAAAAGATAATTTACTGAGAAAACTAACACTAAATTTTTTAAAAATCAGTGTATATTTTAAACAGCTTTCTTTAGCTAGCCATAGTGAACAAAGGAATAAAATGTTAACATTTTGAACCCCAATAGAGAGCTAACTAATCAGATCTAGTTCATAAAAACTTTAAACATACACATGCTACATTCATACACACATATATAAATGATTCTGATACTGTACTGCTGGAAATGTAAGTGGCAATATTATTTATGAAACATTTTTAGGAGAGCACTGTGTTCAAAAATAGTTTACCATGAATATAGCTTACTAAAACACTAATGTTTTTCAAAATACATTCTATTTATGGGTTTTATATCTGGAATGTGAAGTAGGAAATATTTCAGTCAAGGAGATTCTGTTCCTGAGAAAGATCAGGACATTTCAGATGTCAGAAAGTTAAGGCTGCTCGAGCCATCAATGCGATTTTAACACATCAGGTAAATAAAAGCAGAACTCTTGAGTTCTTTCTTAGCTCTGTATTTCTCAGACTCACAAGTAAAGATGTTACAGTAGATAAACAAAACCTATACAATCACAACTTAACAGCCAGCCATGATAGTTAAGTAGTTTAACAGCATTTAGTTGAAATATCTTGAACAAGATATAAATAAATCTTATAATCTGAATGTAGCTGAAGTTTTTATTAGCTCTAACAAAAATACTCCATGTCTCTGAATTACAGAAATTATGATTTCATTATACCTATTTGAAAGTAAATTTATGTTAATACAAATGTTTCACTGTGCTATGTCTAGAGATGTCACAACTAATAACTATTCTTGTATTCAAGTAAAGGGAGAGAAGGAATTTGTAAAAATTCTGTACACATAAAGTGCCTTTGAGATTGCATGATGAATTGTAATATTTTTCCAAAATGATCAAAGAATATGTTGGGAGGATCTAAAAAAGTGCATGGCAAATATTTGGCATAGAACCAATATTTACTGAACAAATAGAGTGTGGAAATAAATGAGTAAAGGCTCTGATATGCTGGCAATTAATTCTAATATTCTGACAATTAATTCTATGATATGCTGATAATTAAAACAGTAAGAAAATCATTTTCAGGACTTTATGGCCATACCCTCACAAATTTTACTTTTTTTTTTTTGGCAGCGTGAGTTTATCTATCTCTCTGTTCATCTGTCTATCTATAGATCTACCTGTATGCTCATTTATTTATTTATTTATTTAATAATTTACTGTGCTTAAAAATAACGACATTCACAGAAACCTGGATGAAATTGGAGACTACTATTCTAAGTGAAGTAACTCAGGAATGAAAAACCAAACATTGTAGGTTCTCACTCATATGACGGAGCTAAGCTATGAGGATGCAAAAGCATAAAAATGATACATTGGACTTTGCGGACTTGGGGCAAAAGGTGGAGGATGACGAGGGATAAAAGACTGCACATTGGTTACAGTGTACAGTTCTTGGGTGATGTGTGCACCAAAATCTCAAAAATTACCTAAGGAACTTATTCATGTAACCAAACACCAGCTGTTCCCTGAAAACCTATTTAAATAAAAATAAAAAATTAAGACACAAATTAAAAAGTAATAATCATTTAAAGCATTTAGGTCAGAGAAGCCCATGTGGCAAGGGAACCTTTCATATGAAATGTTCCTCGGCCTGGCAGGGTGCAGTGTCTCACACCTATAATCCCAGCACTTTGGGAAGCTAAGGAGGGAGGATCCTTCGAGTCAGGAGTTCAAGATCAGCCTAGGCACCATAGTAGATCGATCTCTGGAAAAAAAATTAAATTAGCCAGGCGTGATAGCCTGGATCTGTGTTCTCAGCGACTCCAGAAGCTGGGCGGTAGAAAATTGCTTGAGCCCAGAAGGTGGAGGCTGCAGAGAGCCATGATCATGCCACTGCATTGCAGACTGGGCAGCAAAGCGAGACACTTTCTCCAAAAGATGAAAAAATTTAAAAATGATGAGCCTGCCGCCACCTTCAAGGTGACTGCAAATTTCCATGTGAATGATGCTCCTGGATCTCTTCCCATCATACGTCCAGAGGAGTCAAGCCTAACCACACTGAAATACTGCCGAGAACAAGCTTTTCATGATTACCAAATTATATTTTAATCCCATGAGTGGTCAGAAAATGTATTCCAGTGTCTGCTGGTGAATCTTCTGTGGTGTTAGAAGCAGTATTTACAGCAAAGTTTAAAAAAAAATCTTTTTATGTAAGAGAGGAAAAGTGTCATATTCTCAAAAAGTGCAAGCCCCTGGGCAGGGCTGCCTGAGTAACTCCACATGAAACCTTGAGCAAGGCTCACAACCTCCTTCCAGTTAGTTTTCACGTCTGTAAAATTGGGGAAAT